>NC_056745.1:1093244244-1093304244 GCF_019279795.1 Protopterus annectens
GGGTAACTGGGACAGAAATAAAATGTTTTGACAGTTCCACATTTGCACATTATCATTTCATAAATCCTTTTATTATAATAAAATTAAAAAGACACTTATTTAATGCCAAATTCTGTTACACTATGTATAGTGACTTCTTTCATATTCCCCTTTCTATAGTGTCACAGCAGTTATATAAATAAAGCTATGTATTTATTAATTTATTCAAAGAAGTGCTAATGCTTCTGTCAGTTGTAACATCTTTTCATGATTTCCTGAGCTCTGCCTGTAGCATTGACATTTGTGTTCTGTTCTTTCTCATAATGTAAAGCCAGTGCCTGCAAGTAGCTGTATTTATTTGCCCTGGATTCATTTGTGATCAGGGATGCTTGTGAAAACTTTGGTTAGGCAGAAATCCCTGGGAGTTAGCTTTCATAATTTTCAATGGCAGTTGCATTCTTGTAAACTAAATGGCACTTGATGTATTGCTGTATTGCAGCAACACCATGAATAATTTCACATGCATATGTTTTCTGTATGGGTAAATTTTACGCTAGGTATGTATTGCACTTAAATGCATTTAATTATGGTTGAATTAAAAGTATCCATTGATCATGTTTAATATAAATGCTGAGGGGATCAAGTTGGAGTGAAGTAGGTGATAATGTGCATTCCCCACTTATCTACATCTGTTCCCACCCCACCAGTCCAAAAAGGACAAAAAGCTGGGAAAGGTGATTGTGTCATTTATCAAGTGTGCCAAGGTTAAATGTTTTGTGTATAGGTTGCTGTTGCATATTTATTTATTTATTTATTTATTTATTGCATTTGTTAACCGGGAAAGTCCACTGGGCCTAGAAAGAGTCTATTTTCGGTGGAGGCCCGGATAGAAAATCTCCACATTAATTACATACAAAAGAAAAAAATGTTAATACATAGGACATTTTGAGCAGTACTATTATATAATAGTTTTCTAATGCAATTATAAGTAAAATAAAACATGCTATACCAATCAAATAAAAACGCTTTGGTAATGTAATCATTACTAATATATGATATACTAAAAACATGAAATTAAGGTGTGAATGTCTAGACTTTTGACTCATATTTGTGGCTGTTCCTCATAAAATTTGTGGTTTTCTAGCAAATCACTGAGGATTGAAGTCACAAATAATGACTTGGATTTGTGTTTCAGACTTAATATGCTTCAGAAATGCATGCTAATACATGTCATGTTATTCTTGAAACTTTCTAAGTTTATAAGAGCAATATTTAAAATGTGTCCCTATTTTTGGACCTTTGTTCCCCCCATTATTTTATGCTTTGTCCAGATTTCTTGTGCTAAGAGGATGAGAGCTGTGGCACTAAGGCAAATGCTGAAGAAAAGCATTCTAGTCTTTACAGGTACAAGTTAAATCTGAGATGAGAAATGAAACAGATCCACAGAAGCAAGTGATTACCTATACACGGAGTGCTTTAGAATGCAGTGGTAGTTTCACTGATATAATTCAGTGCCCCACCAAATGGTACTGCAATTTTTTAACTAATTTTGCTGTTAGACTAGAATATCTATACTAGGGTTCAAAACACTGTAAATCTGGTCACAAAATCATCCACCTTCTGAGCTGATACACAGTTATACATACTTTTTTCCCCAGTGGTGTCTCCCAGAAATATCTGTTTTTCTGACAAGTTCGTCACTTTTGTAAAACCCTCCCATAACTCCCATGGTGATGCATAATATAAGAACTATATTGCTAAAATCTGGAACAACAAATCTGCCACTTTTGGCCATAGCATTTCAAGGCTTGCCTAAAATCTTTTCTGCTTAATTCATGAATCTGTCTATGTAAACTCCTCCCCAAGAATAAGGTAATCCCCCTGTAGAACAGAGTGTGTGTGTGTGTTGTATCTTTAAGAAGAGTTTCAAGGACTGAACGCACATATAAATAGCAAGCACATGCTAACTTCAGTCCCATTTTGAGAGTGCAACCAGAAAGTGAGCATGTATGAATGTAATAGCTAGTTTGTATATAAGTTTATCTAAGTTAAAGTCATTAAGCCTCACTCCTAATGTGTTTGTACATAATAAATCTGTTTGAACAAAACCCACAAAGACTCATCTATTTCATCCTGACTAGATGAGTGACATGGTGTCAGAACCAGGATTCCAGAGACTGCTTTCCAGAGCTATGAGGTGCTGAGTTAACAGTGAAGGTAAACTAAGAGAAACAAGCATGAAAAAGGGCCAGAAATGAACCAAAGGTAATGAAAGCTTGCATGAACAGTTTATTCTATAAAAAATATAAAATGGAGCATGACAAAGGTACAAACCGCATTATTAAACAAGCAAGAGGCGCAAAAGGTTTATTAATTAAATGTAATGTTTAAAATTAAGATATATGATAAAACAATATCAGAAAAGCTTACCTTGGAATTGTGAAACAAGCATGTTTAAGGCAAAACAAGCATGTTTAAAGCAAAACGGGCATGTTTAGAGTAAAACGAGCACAAGAAACGTACAATCGGCATGAAAAGAGATTAAATGAGCAAAACAAATATATTAAGGGCTAAAAGGGCACATGAAGCATAAATAAAGCAAACTTGTTGCTTATGGAGGTGAAGAAATTCAAACCAAAGGCTCAGTAGTGCTTTCATGTTATTTGGCTAGGGACTGTTACAGCTTGTTATCTATGTAGTCTGAAGACCTGTGCAATCATTATTGGGTCTCAGAAACAGTTTGAGAATGAATCTGCTTTCCTTTACTGAAAAAGTTCATCACATAAGCACATATCCTTGTTCCAATTTTTCTGAAGCCATTTTCTCAGAGTATGCTGATGTTTTCGAGGACAAGTTAGGCAAACTTTCAGTTGTGTATTCTATGAAGTTAGACCCAGAGGTCAGTCCAGTAGTCAAACCAGCAAGAAAAGCTCTGATAGCTATGTAGCATAAAGTCAAAGCTCAGTTGGATAAAATGGTGCAGAAAGGTGTAATTTTTCCAGTTAAAAAGCCAACTGAATGGGTGTCATCTATGGTAGCAGCCCACAAAAAAAGCTCATATAAAATCAGAATATGTATTGACCCAAAACATTTGAACAAAGCATTAAAGAGACCACATCATCTAATGTGTACAGTCAAGGAAGTCACAGCCCTAATGCCGAATGCCACTTATTTTTCTGTCTTAGATGCAAAAAGTTCATTTTGGCATGTGATGTTTGATTGCAAATCTTCATTACTGACTACTTTCAGTATCCCGTTTGACAGATATAGATTCCTAAGGATGCCATTTGGAATACGTACTGCAAGTGAAGTCTTCCAGCATGCAATGGAGAATATTTTTTCAGGTTATCCTTGTGCCATAATAATAGGTAATTTATTGGATGGAGGCAATGGTGAAGCAGAGCATGATAGAAACCTTAAGAGAGTTCTAGACAGAGCACGTGAAGTGAACTTAAAGATCAATCCTCTGAAGTACAAGTTCAGACTACCAGACGTTACATATGTAAATCATTTATTTACCAGCACTGGCTTGAAACCAGACCCATCCAAGCAAGCAACTAATCTTGAGATGTCAGCACCAGATAATGTTCAAGCTCTGCAACATTTTCTTGGCATGATCAACTATTTAGACAAGTTTATACCAGACTTCAGTGAGTTTACAACACCTTTGAGAGAGCTGACGTGCAAAAATGTTACATGGTCTTGGTTGGAACAGCACCAGAAAGCATTTGAAGACCTTAAGCAGAAAATTGCCACCCCACCTAAATTAAGATACTATGATGTCAATAAGCCAGCCACTCTTTCCTGTGATGCTTAAAATTTGGTCTTGGTGCAGTTATTCTTCAAGAAGGCAGATGAGTAGTCTATGCATCTAAAACCCTTACCCAAAATGAAATGCAATATGCTCAAATTGAGAAAGAACATTTGGCAATAGTATTTGCATATTAAAAGTTTCATGACTATATCTATGGTCAAGCTATACAGATTGAAACTGATCACCGACCTCTAGTTACTATTTTAAAGAAGCTTATGCATTCTACTCCAGTGGGATTACAAAGAATAATGCTCAAGCTCCAAAAGAACAACTTCAAAATGGTCTTTACAAAAGGCACACTTCTTTATCTGGCTGATACCTTATCCAAATCATGCATAAATATAATGGAACAGCTTGACACAGAGAATTTTGACTTTGATGTAATGGAAGTGTGTAATTTTTCTACCATGAAACTTGATGAGCTGAGAGATCATACAAAGACTGATCCAATTTTGCAAAAGCTTAACCACTACATTAATATTGGATGGCAGTCAAAGCAATTGAGTGTACTACCTGAAGTGCAAACTTATTTTCCTTACAGAGATGAGATGTTGATGGAAGATGGCAGTATTTTCAAAGGTCCTAGAATTGTTGTCTTGCTTCCTTACAGCATAAATATATCCAGATTTTGCATCATGGTCACCCAGGTTCCGACTCTACCAAATGAAGGGCAAGAGAACTAGTATTCTGGCCTTGTCTAGTAAAAGGAATTGATAAAGTACTTTCCTCTTGTTCAGTATGCAATAGCACTAAGCCGCATTTGCAAGGAGAACCACTTCAGCTAAGTCAAGTTCCAGAACTACCTTGGTCAGCAGTAGCCACTGATATATTCAAGTTTAACAATCAGCATTACCTAGTATTGGTAGACTCTTATTGGAATTTGTTTGAGGTTGATTTACTACCAAATCTAATGTCCACTGCTCTCATCACTAAGTTGAAACATATTTCTCAGTCCATGGTAGTCCATGAAAAGTTGTTTCTGACAATGGTACTCAATTTACTAGTCAGTTATTTCAGAAATTTGCAAGAGAATGGGACTTTGTACATGTTACTAGTCCAGAATATCCGCAGTCAAATGGATCAGCTGAACATGCAGCACAGGGTGCAAAGCAATTACTTGAAAGGTCAAAGTGTGACAGCACCAATGTCTTTTTGAATTTACTTAATCTCAGACACATATCCCATGACAATATAATTGGCTCACCTGCTCAGAGACTTCTTTCCAGGCAAACCAGAACAACATTGTCTATTAGTTCCAGTTTGTTGAGGCCTAAAGCTAAGAACAACAGAACCATTAGAGCCCAATTATTCAGGAAGTGTTCTTTCCAGAAGTCCAGTTATGATAAATCCAGCAGATTTCTTTGTCAATTGAAAGAAGGAGACATTGAGGATACAAACAGCAAAAGGTTTCGACCTGCTTCGTCAAGTAACAGGTATATGTACCGAGCCGAGATCCTACTTTGTAGAACCTGAAGGTATGGAATACATGTGAAATCGCAGACATCTTCCTGTACCAGAATCAATATCACAACATTGTTCCTGTGACACAGACTGTAGATCTCACAGCAATCCAGACAATGTTCCTGTTGCAGAACGTATCTTAACTTCCATTCCTGATGATGTTCCTGATGTTTCTAAGGTTAAACATTCAGTAGAGACAGTCCCAATTGCTAAATCTAATTCTAAATTTTATGTCACATAATTTGGTCATAATTCCAGACCTAGTGTGAAATACTCAACAACCTGGACATAATTGTATATGTGTATCTAGTTCTGTATAATTTCATGACAAAGAATTACTTGTATTGATTGCATGTCAACTGATGTTGTCAATATTGCATGACCTATTTCTCAAAGAGAGAGGATGTAGAATAGAGTGTGTGTGCTGTATCTTTAAAAAATGTTTCAAGGACTAAACATGCATATAAATAGCAAGCACATGCAAGCTTCAGTGCCATTTTGAGAGCGCAGCCAGAGAGTGAGCATGTATGAATGTAATAGCTAGTTTGTGTATAAGTTTATATAAGTCAAAGTCATTAGGACTCAATCCTGATGCATTTGTACATAATAAAGCTACTTGAATAGAACCCAAAAAAGACTTGTCTATTACATCCTGAATTTTGAGAGCGCAGCCAGAGAGTGAGCATGTATGAATGTAATAGCTAGTTTGTGTATAAGTTTATATAAGTCAAAGTCATTAGGACTCAATCCAGATGCATTTGTACATAATAAAGCTACTTGAATAGAACCCAAAAAAGACTTGTCTATTACATCCTGACCAGATGAGTGATACCCCCCTCATTATCTTTTCTCTTCTCCAGTTCCTTTATTACCATTAAACCTTAATTAGAGGGTCTTCCTATATACTGATATTTTTAGTATAAGTCCCTTTAAACTTTACTACTCTTCAATGAAATTGCTAAATACATAATTCTTGTCAATGTTTTATTCATTGTAATATATACATAGTCCTTGCTACTTTGCTATGCTTCATTTTCCTGTGATCTATCTTTATCTTACTTCAGTAATATTTCATTTTCTGTGATCTATCCTCATGATGATTTTTTGCCACACTTCTTTAATTTTCAGCTGTCCATGTGTCTGCCTAATATTATTACTTCCCATTTCCATCCTTAGAACTATTTCTAAAGAATGACATCATTGTCCAAACTTGTCTATTCTTTTCTGTCTAGGGAGTAGTAAGACAACATATTAATATCATCCTTTTTCATTCTATCTGACATCACCATAACTCGTATTATTCCATACCTTTGCTGTTTTCATTAGTACTTCTCTGCTGCTTTATTTTGCCAGCCTCTTCTTACAAAAAGTCTGTCTTGGAAATGTATATTAGCTCTCTGTTAACTCTTAATGCCTATTGTAATCTGCTTTGTTTATCTTTAGACACTATGTGTTTTTTATCATCTCGCATTGTATAGTGAAAATTCTTGTAAACCTTTACTATATGTTTTGAAAACTACTCCTGTTGGTGTTTGTAGACTTATTTTGTGCGACCTTTATCCATGGGCTATTGCTGAAAAGGGTCTTTTTGTCAGAGTTTCCCAGTAAAAATGCAAATGGGTAAATAAATAAATACATACACACATAGTAAAATAAATAAATAACACAAATATAAAATGTCATTGTGACAGGCAGGGTATAGGCCTTAAATCCCACAACAATGGTACCAATTTAAATGATGGCTGGATGAGGTTTGAATGCCACTGTTATCAGCAAATAATGTGAGATGCAGCAGTTACAGAGCACTACTGCTACCAAATATGTATGCAAAATGATGGTTTGTTTAAATAATTTAATGCAAATGTACCTTTCTGCTTGGGTTATGACCAATGCCTGTTACACCCAAATAAGCTTAACATTTTCAGCTACAGGACAGGATAATAATGACTGCCTCTTCAGCATTTTATGCACCCCCTTTGAGGACAGTGTGTCAGTGTGTGCTAGTACAAACTGATCAATAGCAGCCAAGACTTAACCAAACTGTTTTTCATATATACGCATATAGTAACGCATGCACATACGCGTGTGCACACACACACACACACACACACACACACACACACACACACACACACACACACACACACACACACACACACACACACACACACACTGGTTACTGAGAGTAGCTACTTATACCTTACCAGTGACCATATATCTTTTCTGTGTTTTTGGTAAGCTATTACCAGTCCGATTGAGAATCTATTGCTAAGATTTTAGTTACTGACCATTTTCCAATGAGTCAACTAACTGTAACTTATAAAAGATACTGGCCAAACAATCTACCCTCTAATGGGTTGGATTTCAGCCGTCACAATACTGAGATGATAGTCTTCATTGCTGTGACAATATTGAAAGGATAGTCTTCATTAATAAAATAAAACATCAGCCACAAACTTTTACAAATGAATGCATGAAAAAGTTTTACTTTTAAAAAGAACTGATTGTACATAGATAAAAAATTTAACTTTTGAATTTTAACTGTCACAATACTGAGAGGATAGTCTTCATTAATAAAATAAAACATCAGCCACAAGCTTTTACAAATGAATGCAAGAAAAAGTTTTACTTTTAAAAAGAACTGATTGTACATACAAGAAAGCACCATAGCTGCAATTGACTTATAGGTTAATATTAGACTAACTGCCTTTGTGAGCCATTTTTAGCCTAATGAATTACCCCATCTGAGAATCAAACCCTGCACTTTGTGGCTAGAAGGTAAACACTTTAACCATTATCCCAACCGCCCTCTGAAGCTTCAGGTTAAAAGAATGATGGTTAAAAAAAAACTTTGCTTTTGTGTCTGTTATTTTCATTTGCTTATTCTGGATGTCTGAAGTCTCAGAATGAAAGTAAATCTCAAGTATTCTATGAGCCATGTTCTACTCAAGTTACAATTTCCCAGGTCAAAATAATTGTCTCAGAGAAACAGACTGAGAATGATATCAGCAGGTGTGGTTCAGTACACTCTGTGAAGGTTACATAGAAAATTCAGTATATACTCTACAACAAACTCATTGTGGGAAACACTTTTACCCTCAAACTTATAATAAAGTAAGTTGAGACCCCATCACTTAATGATACTTAAGTAGATCAAATGATAAAAAGCCTGTATATTCATAGGATACCTCACTGTATGCAAAGGGGAGATGGGCAGGGACTTGTCCCATTCACACTTAACCTACTCCACAAATGCTTCCAACATGCTCTAAACAGTTAAGACAACCCTCTCTCTCTCTCTCTCTCTCTCTCTCTCTCTCTCTCTCTCTCTCTCTCTCTCTCTCTCCACATTTTTTATATGGAAGGGGAAAGTCCTTATCTCTCACCACTGCCACAAATAGGTCATCCGGTCTGACATGAATAGTGTTACAATGTCACTCAGTATTTGCCACCTTTTCTGCCTCAGAAAAGGCTGTGGCCACCAGCTCAGGGTGCCTACTAGTGTAATTCATCACCACTAAATTATACCTCTTTTGTGGGGCAAGTGGGTTCTTACAAGCCCCAGAATATCCATAGTCATCCTCTGAAATGGTTGTTCAATAACAGACAAAGGCAACAAAGAAGCTTTAGATTTTTCTTTTGTCTTACTAACCCATTTGCACTGCTCACGTGTCTTACAGTATCCTGTCACACTCTTTGGAACATTAGCAAATAAAAACATTCCATAAGCCCCCTTTTTATATGCCTTATGCCTAGAGGCATGAAAATGATATGCCATGGGGTATAGCCAGTAGTGACTGACCTCAGAACTACAAACTGCTGTATCACTTCCACCCTCATGCTGATCTATGAGTTCACTGTCTGTATAACAACCCTTGTCCAAGTGTCTACCCTTTAATGTCAAATTTCTCCCTGGTTTCCCTCCAGATCTGGGAGGTGGGATCTAAAAACTGTGCTTGTTCCAACACTATCTCTTTATGATCCTCCCCACTTTCCATTCCAAGTTTAGTATCTTTTCGCAACTGTGGCTTAAATTTAGGCTTACTGATGCCAACTACCCCCCCCCCCGAAGTAGTTCCCGTCAAAAGAATTCTATGTTATTAATCTTTGTTCCTTCAGATGACCTAACTTGTCAAACTACATGACCAATCTTGGTCTTTCAGAAGTGACTCACCTTGTAAAGCTACATGACTTATGTACCTCATATATATATATATATATATATATATATATATATATATATATATATATATTGTAAACAAAAAAAAATAGTATTCCTGTATGCCTGAAACATGCATGTTTATATTGTATTCTGTTACTATATTTTGCTATAATATTTTTGTTAAGCTCATTTACATATTGTTAGCAATGTACTACTTAAACTATGTTTACTGCTTGTACCTTAATAATGTTCTTTTGGTTTTGGAGCTTTTCTCCCCGGGTCTCAGCTGAAAATGTTTTTTTTTTCAACCCAGTCGGACACTACCCAGTTAACAAATGTAAGTACCTAGTTACACCTGTGGCTTTGATTCAAGCTTTCAGCTATTTTACAGCTCATCTTCTGCACAAGCTTCTGCTAGAAATATAGGCACTGTCTGGATCTCCCTTCTTATACCTTCCTTTTGTGCTTCACTCCATGTCTGGCTGTGTGCAATTGCATGAACACAAGGAAGTATATCATTAAAGTAATTTCCTATCAGGACAGTTTCTGGAATATTATCAGAAATTGATACAGGATCTCCCCTTGCCCTCCTTCCCAGCCCAAATAAATTATAGCCACTGGTACCTGAAAATATGTCCCTCTCCTACCCTAACTAGAGTACAGTGGCCAGCATGTAATGCACTGGTCTAATAAAGCAGACTTAACAATTCTTACATCTGATTTTGCATCCCTGTTATCAATAGCTTCTTCACCTTTTTGATGGTATCAGGTACAAGCTCTTGTGATAACCTGAAGGAATTAATGTTTCAAAAAAATCCATAGTTACTGTGTACTATTTCTGTTAGCTTCCTCCCCACACCGTCCCTCACATGTCTTTTGTTAAACTCCCTGTTTTTGAATACATTCAAATGACATGTCCTACATGGTTAGACTGGAAACATCTAACCCCAGGTCACTGGAATGCACCAAAAAACATGCATTCCTCTTTGGTGCAAAACTCTTGTCTGTAGAACCTGATGTGGTGATGTAGGCTCCCCACTTATGGATTCTTTTATTCCCATGTGTAGTGCTACGAAATCACAGTGCTACTTCAGTTGTCAACCATAGGTCAACTGTTTTACTCATGTCTTCAACTGAAGTGCAGTCCTGATCTGTAAACCAGAATCCTAGCATCCTTAAACAAAGTACTAAATATTTGTTTTCTAATCATATGGTCTCCTAACTGTTAAAATGTGGTAACTTGATATCCATCCAACCAACTATGAAAGTGCTTATTTCTGCAATGAAATCACAGACACTATCTTCTGGTTTTCTGCTAAGTTCTCTAAACTATTTTTCTTTATGTGTCAGAAGTACGCTTAAAACATTTTATAAGGGCACACATTACATTAGCCAACATTATCAGTATCTGATTTATTACTAGTAGCATGCATTGCTGTAACAATGAGCAGAAGGAAAAAGCAGCCATTGCCCACTCAGTTTGATTCTAATTACATACTCTTTCAAATGCCCTAATAAAATTGTCAAAGTAAACCCCCTCTTTATATTGAAAAAAATAATTTAGTACTGATCATGGCATATGGGACTGATTTTTACTCTGCTACTCACATGTACTTGGTGAAGAGTGATTAAGTCAACTCTCACAATATCTTCCACTGCACAAAGTTCCCAGATTGTGGAAGTACAGAGACCAACCCAATAGCAAGCTCAGAGATAAGGATAGATATGCCTTAGAGTAACTGAAGACTTGGATAGATTAGACTGGCATAAGCAAGTGCAGAAAAAATACACCAGACCACAGTATGATGTATGGTAGGATCATCTTCTATGACCTCTCAGCTCTTAATGTCCAAATTATAGCTTTGAAACCTGCAGGATAAATCATCCTACAGTATACTAGGCTAGCTTCTAAACATCTTTTTGGGGGCAGATGTGAGGCCCAAAATGGACAGGCTCACCTGCATTAAGTTAGTAAACAAGGGTGAAAAAAGTTGAACTGTAAGGTAAGGAGGTAAATCTCTCAATTCAAGCATAGAGTAATTAATATAGCATGGTTATTGTACTATTTTGCTTTACAGTTATTCTTTTTTTATATTTCTTCACTACTCACTTAGTATTTATAATGAACATAGTCTGATCATAAATTCAACATTTTCAGAACCACTTACTTTCCTATTAGCAGTAAAGCCTTCTTTGATGAGGAAGTTTTGCTAACTGCTAGTGGTTCAGATGATGCAGTGCCATCTTCTCATTGTAATTCAAATTATATTATTTATTGGCTTAGTGTACTGTGCATCATGCAATAAAATCATTTAGAGAGAGAGAAACTGACAAAAACTGAAATAGCTCATGTTCTGACAGTGGAGACAATGTGGGTGTCTCACAATGAAGACATAACTCTGTGAAGAGGGAAACATTCACAGTCTGTTAAACCCACCTTAATGGTGCTACCACTTCTTATATAACTTGCCCTACCTTATCTGACCAGTGGTGTTTTTTGGCTCATTTACTTACTATAGCACATCATGATAACCATAATTAATACTTAGGGCACACTTATGCCCTCGTTAGTCTGTCCCAGTTTAAAGACTATGTTGACAGTGTGGATCTAATGGTTGGAGCATAAAGGCATATAATCCTGCCCAGTGTCACCAATTAATATGTCACACTATGTCCCTTCAATAAATATGGCTCACCTCGATTCAATATGCAATGGTCGAGGGGGGTGTAGGCTCATGATCTACACCGCTGACCACCAAATAATATGCAGTGAGTGACTGGCCTTAAGATCATAGGATGAATGTGCACTACTCCCTCAGGTAATATATAACACCTGCCACACACAAATATGTTTTGCACAGTACAGCTACAGATCAAAGTTATAATTGTTGACTGCACGCACATTTTTCCACATCAGACTAAGCCAAATAGCTCCCAGTGCAACCTTAACAACATTAGTTGAAACTTGTCTAAGATTATTTTGCTCAGAAGCACAAACACACACACATAGACACACACACACACACACTCACACACACACACAATATTTTTCAGGTGGGGTCAATTACATCTCACCATTATTAACATCCTTTCCCATCTGTACAGTGATTTTTTTTGTTTCACCAATCGAACCACCCTAACACACTGAGAAGGCAATTATTGTTTATCCTTAAAAGAAGCCAGCCAGTAAATATTGGTACTTCAGCAACAATTTGAGTGGTAAATCTTCAAAAGGCAAAAGGAAAAATATGAGTTTACATTTCAAGGCACAGACACCTAAATTAATTCAGGAATTACTAGTGACAAGCTATTGAAGTGGAATAATAAAACTCTACTTGAAATAAATACAGTTAAAAAATGCAATTTATGAAATAAATTATAACAACCATTGTAAACTTACACAAATAAAATCAAAGTAAATTAATTTACTCAGAAAGATGACATATAGAAGAACTCTAGCTAGTAGAGCATCTGGGTCTAAAACTATCAGCTGTTAAAGATTTACTTAATTTCTCTCCATCTCTGCCTTATTACATCCAAACAGCAGCTGCACAATTTCACAGCTAGTGGAGTTTCCATAGGGATTTGTTTAGGAAGTGGAGTTCACTGTGCAGAGTGCAGAAGCTATAACTGAAAGCTATACCTGACTGACTAGCAGTCTCTCTTCATATCTCTGTCTGTTTGCTTAAGAATACCATACACTGTTCCTGTTTTTTCTTTATTTGAATGCAAGGTTTTCTGTTTGCACATGCTGTTACTTGAAATAAAATAGCATTTCAGGAAGATGTAAGCATCTTGTTATTTAAAAAAAAGGGAAAAAAAAACAAGTAATCTCCTTGGTATCCCTGAAGTTTCAAAACAACCCACTTGAGTATAGTAGGTCCAAAAACAAAACAGTGTAAGAAACTTCTCTGTGTGGAAGAATTTCAGTCCATTATATCTCTAGTTAATCACTGTATTTTAATCAGATCAGACAATAGTAGTAGAAGTAGCAAACTTAAACTCATCCTAAGTCAAAAAAATAATAATAAATATATAATTTGAAATATTGTACAGAATTACTAAGTATTCGAAAGTAATCCAAGCAAGGCAGAAAGTCTGCTTCCAGTCGAAAATCCTTTATTAACTACACAGACAAGCAATCCTTCTAAGTTGGGAACTGCTGATTGAGGGCTCAGTGTCTGTTATTCTAAAAGTGTATTAGTTCTGGTTTAAGCACTTGGGCTTCAGGCCAGTTATTTTACATTAAGAAGGTTCGTGGTCTGCACTCTTGTGGGAGGAGAGGCTGGACTCTGCCCTTCTGATCTGGGAATTTCTGGTTAAAGGCTTATAGTGCCTGCATGTTTCAACTGTTTCTTACTGAAATTGGTACACCTTGTTTGCTGTAGCATAGACTAGATCTAGGCCTGCTGAATCTAGCTCTGTTTGTATGCTTGTTGTTTGTTTGCTTGTTATTTCCCTGAAACGCTAATACCACCTAAAACGCGGCTTTTCAGTGCTTCTGTGGATCCCTAGTGATATCTGCATTGCTTACTGTACTCATTTCCTTGTTTCACTTAAAAGAATGTTACTGTTTGTCATTTTTGCATTTAAGTTACCTGTAACACATTGCATTTAAGTTACCTGGCACTTGCTCACTAAAGCAATTATATAAGTCAGCACTAAAAAATTAAAAGCAATACACTCTCACAAAGTCCTCTTGAGTACCTTGTTCCACATTGGCCCTTTTTTTTCAATTATAAAGGAATTCCCAATACTATTCTAGCATGTCCAAAGGTCAGTTGTCAATCTTCTCTCCGGTCCAGCTGGTGAATCTGGGAATCTTGAGGCAATGTTACAACTGCCTCATGTACACAGACAACCCTCTCCTCCTCCCAACAAATTCCAACACATGTGAGAGATGCATCCATATAGCCAAACTGGAGGCTAAGCTCTCTCAACTCAGTACTGGCGTAACCAGTCAGGAGGAGAAGGAAACCACACTCAGTACAATTCCAGACTCACATAGACCTACCACGACAGCAAACCAAACACATAAACACACAAAAACATACTCGGAGGCTCTAAATAAAAATCTGCCTAAGCAGCAGAGACCTCCAAAGCAGACACCCAAGCAACCGCTACCCCAAAACAAAACACATGCAACACATAGCTCACAAAGCCAGTGTGCCGAACAGTCACAGCCCTTAAGGCTAAACAACACACCTGATACACTTGTAATAGGTGATTCTATCGTCAGGCACACTGATGTCCCGCTCACCAGGCTGAACAAGGAGAAGGTCACGGTGAGCTGCCTGTCGGGCGCTAGGATCCGCCACATAACACAAGCACTCAGGTCACTCCAAGGCAAGTACAAATATGACTCAGTCATTGTCCATGCTGGTGAGAATGACCTGAGATGTACCTCCCTGGACTACATGAAAAGAGACATAGATGAGCTCTCTGAGCATGTGGCCGAGGCCGGTATGACCCTGACCTTGAGTAGCATCTTACCCTCACCAAGAATGATGCAACAATATGAAGACAAGATGATCAATTTCAACAATTGGCTTAAGTATTGGTGTCATTCAAAGGGGATCCAATGCCTGTCATCCTGGGATGACATGCTCGACAAACCACGATGCTTCGCTAGGGACGGCTTGCACCTGTCACCCCTGGGCTTTCGGATATTGGCAAAGGCTCTTGCTACCCCCATAGTGCCTTTTTTAGGCAAGGCTCAAAAGACAAACCCACCTCCATAGGTATCACAAGGCATAAGAAACTAAGAGTAATGCTACTCAACACCAGAAGTCTAAACCTCATAATGCATGCACTCGAAACTCTCCTTAGCATGGAGAACATCGATATCTGTGCAGTAACAGAAACCTGGTTCAAGGCTCCCAAGAGCACCCCAGCACTACCAGGTTATACATCATACCATGTTTTTTGGCCCCAAAACTTGGACCGACCCACTAAAGGAGGGGGAGTATCAATATTCATCAAAGATACCCACACCTCCAGGTTGGTGGCACAGCATGAAGCTTCAGAGACTATCCATGTGCAACTAACAGTGGGTAAAACTGCCTTCCAGTTTATAGCCTGCTACAGACCACCCTCCCTAACCCAGGAACCCCACTTGGCCTTCCTGAGAACACTGGAAAATATAAAGGTCTCTCCAAACACCATTATATTGGGTGACTTCAACTACCCAAACATAGACTGGGAGCATTACTCTAGCTCCAACACCCTAGCCCAAAGGTTCCTAGAATTTATAAGCTCAAATGCTATGGAACAACTTGTTACCACTCCCACAAGAGGGGAAAACATACTGGATCTGATCATCACCAACATGAGGAATCTATGCTCCAGACCAGAAGTGTATCCCTCACTGGTAAGATCAGACCATAAACTAATCTCACTGGATATTCACATCCCGACTCCACCCACTGCCCAGAAAACCACAGTGAAAAACTTCTCTAAAGCAAATTTCACACTCCTCAAAACCGAGGTGGAATCCTTCAAAGCCCCTGGACCTGTGGAAAATATGGCCCAGACTTAGAATCCTTTATAAACGCATTCTATGAACACCTTCAGGAATGCATGGATCATGCAATCCCAAATAAAACCAAAACCCAATCCTCCAAAGGCAGACGTCCTGTCTGGTGGACCCCAGCCATAAACAAACTATACAACAGAAGGAGGAAGCTACTAAATGATACAGGAAAATTCCAAAAAGGGAAGGCATCTCTGATCAGTATTAGCAAAAAACTATGGGCACTCATAAAATCGTCTAAGGCCAGCTTCGAGAGAAAAATTGCACAAGACACTAAGGATAATCACAAGGCTTTCTTTAGTTATGTTAGGAACCTGGGTGGTAATTCCCAGAGATGCTCAGAATTAGTCCAAAATGACAAAAAATACACCGAACCCACAGACATTGCCAACATCCTAGCTAACAGGTTCAGCACAAGCTTCTCCCCCCCTCCCCACCAAAAGGGCAAATATCTATCCCAGCAGAGTGCTGCCCCCCTGACATCTCAGATGCTCAGGTAAGAACCGCCCTCTCCAAAGCAAAAAACACAGCATCAATGGGACCAGACGGTGTCCCGGGCTGCGTCCTACATGAACTCCAAGAAAAGCTAAACCCAAACATAAAACTACTGTTCAATCTCAGCCTTACTACAGGATATGTACCCAAAGAGTGGCATACAGCAACTGTGGTCCCTCTCCACAAAGGTGGTGCCTCAACGGATCCTGGAAACTATCGCACCATAGGCCTGACTAGCTTGATCTGCAAAGCTATGGAAAGGATCATCATGGACCTCATAAATAAAGATATTGGGGACCTACAGACACTGGATCCTACCCAGTTCGGCTTTGTTAAGGGCAGATCCTGCCTTTTAAACCTGGTTGATTTCTTTGAAACAGTCACCAAGGCCATTGATGAGGGGAAGGTGGTCCACACAGCCAACCTGTACCTCGCAAAAGCCTTCGATACAATACCCCACTCGGGCATTATAGATAAGCTCACCAGCTTAAATATAAACCCCTGTGTCACTAGATGGGTTGCAAACTGGCTCAAGGACAGAACCCACATGGTTAGAATTGCTGGAGCCATGTCAGACTCCAAACCAGTTACAAGTGGCATCCCACAAGGCTCAGTCCTGGGACCTCTCTTGTTCGGTATATATTTCTCGAAGGTACAGGCCAACATGAAAGGACTGTGGCTGACCAAGATCGCAGATGACTGCAAACTGGGCACCATAATCGACTCTCCAGCCGACACAGGCATCCTCCAAAAGGGCCTCATAGAAACAGACAACTGGTGCCAGAGCCATGGCCTCAAGCTAAATGCCAAAAAGTGTATAGTCATCCCTTTGGCAAAAACAAAGTGCCCACAAATTACCACATAGGTGGTAATCCATTTAGTACAGAAGAAGTAATTAGGGACCTGGGGACCCAAGTTGATAGCAATCTCTCATTTGACAACCATGTGGCCAAAGTGGTTAGAAAAACGTTTTATATAGCCCACCTAATCATGAAGGGATTCACATCTAGATCAGGGGAGGTCATCGTGCCTCTTTACTCATCCCTCATCAGGCCCATAATTGAGCACAATGCCCCTTTTGGGATGTACCTTACTAGACACCTGCAGCAACTGGAAAGACCCCAAAAGTACCTCACCAAGAGGATCAAAGTGCTCAAACATATGCCATATGCTGCCCGGTTAAAGAAACTCCAGCTCTACTCAGTGGCATACCGCCTGTTCAGAGGCGATCTGTGCCTAACGTATAAAGCCATGTCCAACCCGGAATTAATGGACATGCTGCACCTCAGAAAATCCAAATCCCATCGAGCTACACGCTCGAGAGACTTGAACCTCAGCATCGAAATAAATAGGACATGCTGGAGGGACAGATTCATAACCCAGAGGCTCCCTTCACTCTGGAATAAAATCCCAGTCCAGGTTAGGCAGAGTCCCTCATTGAGTCTCTTCAAGAGGAATCTTGATGAGTGGATTGGAGATCGTAGGTTTACCCCGGGTATCACTTCTGTGTCACTGTTAGACAGAGGCACAGTATATTAACCTCAAAAAAGGGCATAGCAAAATTAATTTAAAATGGGTGGCGAAAGCCAAACACATTCTGGCTAGGCTTATAAATGCCCTAGGGCAGATAGCCTAGTATGAACCTATGAACCTATGATCCAAGTGAAACAAAATTAAAGTAATAGTTTCCTCACAATATACTTTTTATCAAGCAAGAGAGTGGTTTATTGTGCTGTAAAACAAAGTGTTATTGGTACACATGTTAAATTCACATCCCTTCCCCCATCAGTGTGACATTCAAGCTGGTCCTGCCCTACTTAGTAGCTGTCATAATAATATAACCCTTACGTACTTTAAATAAAATTTATAATGATGTGGTACCTCTTATTTAACCAGATTATTAAGTAGATTAGTATGTCTGTGATTTTATCCAAGACCATATACTACATGGCTGGAAATATATCAACCTTAGTCCATTTGGCAATCAAAACATATATATATATAAATATATACATATACACTTTGCATGTAAAAAATCAGTTGTAAAAAACTTATTGTTAACAAAGATCACTTTCGTCCTTCTAGACTTCTTCAGGTCTGTGTACATGAACCCTAAAAACTATCTATAAAAATAGTATTGTATAATTGGTTAGTATTGTTATTATACATCATTTTGAATAAAGTGGAAAAAAAAGAAAACCAGAAAAAGAAAAAAAAATAAGAAAAAATATATGATGATGGAAACAAAATATACACTTAAATTACAACAGATTTAAAATGAAATGGTATTTAAAACCAACTGGTAGAATAAAATAAGATAAAATAAAATAAAATAAAATAAAATTAGTCATGTAAACAATGTGGCAATTTTCTAAGTTCCGGTGCACTTTTAATTGAACAGTAGTAGTTTAGTCCAGGCTTCCTAAAAGAGTTCAGCTTTAATTGCTACATGAGTTCATGTTTCTCCAGAATATTAGGGATGTCTCCTTCAAGATCACCCATGTCTATGTGATCCAGGATCTGGAACTTAAAACATGTGTCTTTTATGAAGAGAAAGGTGTTTGGCTAGTGCATTATTTTTACATCCAGAGCGGATTTCTGACAGATCACATGAAATCCTATGCTTAAGTTTATTTACAGTCTTGCCCACATAGAATGCATCACATTCATTGCATTGTGCCAGGTAAATTACTTTTGTAGTGTTACAGTCACCCCCTGCACTGGTCTTAATGATTTTCTTTAAATAAGGGCAATAAAAACTATCACCTTACTGCATCTTCTTCTTTTTTTTCGGCTTTTCCCGGTTAGGGGTCGTCACTGCTCATGATTGGCAGTGGAGTTTTACAGTATCAAGTTGCCAGCCCAGCACTCAACCTTCCACAGAAGGCACACACATGCACGCACTCACACCTAGGGCCAATTTAGAGTTTCCAGTTCACCTACAGTATGTCTTTGGGATGTAGGAGGAAACCGGAGCACCCGGAGAAAACCCACGCGACCACAGGGAGGACATGCAGACTCCACACAGAAGGCACCCCAGCCAAGGATCGAACTGGAGAACCTCTTGCTGTAAGGTGGCAACGCTAACCGCTGCACAACCATGGCTTCCCTATCACCTTGCTGTATAAATATACAAAATGTGCAATTAGTTTCACATCTTTGAGTGTTCTCTCATATGGTCTAGGTTTAAATTCAACAAAACTTCTAATGTTCCTGGCCTTCCTATAAACAAAGGATGGGGCTTCAACTAAGACGTTAATCAGAAAAAGGTTTCCTGTGACAATGTCCCAGTTTTCTTCAATAACATTTTTGATGCTGTGATAATCCAAAGTGTATGTCAGGATGCAGCTATTTTTGCATTTGTTATTCTCTGTGGAATTTCTTAACATTCTCCTACTGGGGAGGTTGAGTGAAGGTGCTTCAGTCCTTTTCAGTTCTATAATTGGATCTAGGATGTTTTTAACATCTGACTTTCATAGCCTCTCACTAGAAAATCATTCTCTAAGTTGTTCAGGTTTCTCAAAAATGGTGCCATCTCTGTGGTAATTCTAGCTAATCTATAGCCTTGGAACTTCACTACATTATACTTGTTTTTGTAGGATGTAGACTTTTACTGTGAAGTAACAAGTTAACCCTCGTAGGTTTTCTGAATAGATCAGGGGCGATTCTGTTATTGTTGGCGTCCTTGGAAATCTGCATATCTAAGAAAGGGGTTGAAGTATAGCTATGGGAAGAGTTAAACATCAGGAAGGAGGTTGTTTGATTGAGTTAAGTGACAAAATCTCCAAGCTGCAAGGTGTCACCTTCCCACACAATAAAGATGTCATCAATAAAACGTAAATAGCATGTGATTTGCTGCATGTAGTCTGTGTTGATTAACACAAAGTCCTCCTCCCACTTTCCCAGGCTACGTTAGCTATGCTGGGAGCCATGGCAGCCCCCATTGCTATACCAGTTTTTTGTTTGTAGTGTTTGCCATTGAAAGTAAAGAAACTGAAATCCAGTACAAGATTAATGAGCTTGCTTAACTTTTGCAGTTGTGCCTGAGTACCCTGATTATGTTTCTTAAAAGGCTCCATAGCTGCTGTTATACAATAATTATGAGGGAGCACTGTGTACAAGGATGCCACATCAACAATTAATAAAACACTGTCAGCTTCCAAAATCCATTGAATCTCTTATGTATGACTTATTTGTTTCTGCTAAAGGTTTCAGCAAGTAATCAAGGTAAATGGCTGTGGCTTCAGCAAGGGAACCTCCACTTGCTACGACTGGTCTATAAGATGGGTATTCTCTGTTCTTGTGTAGCTTTGGTATTCCAAAAAAGTAAGGTAAACATGGGCATGGGCTCCATAAATAATTATAAAGATTTTCAGTAATAAGTTTTTCTTCCCATAATGTGGTGAGATTAATGTTCCATAAATCATATGCTCTTTTTATTTATTTTTATTTTTTTATTGTTATCCTCTTTTTATTTTTTTTTGTTTGTTTTTTTATGTCATCCATGGTAAATCTTATTTAAAACCCCTAGAACTTTACTACACATTTAACATGCTACAATATTTTTTGGAGATTTATTACTTAGTTTTTATGAAAAAAAATCAGTTTTAGCTCATTTTAATGCAGCTTTCTGGGTGTTTTATGGAAATACATATGCAAGCTTCACTTACTCAGACTGTCATAGTTTGCCTGTAAAAATAATTACATTTGCTTTAGCTTACAGCCATTTTCCTACTATTGACAAAAATGTTTACTTATTACACATTGTCTGCTGGGTAAATATAGTATTATAAATATAGTAAAATTTGATAATAAATATTACATATTTACTGAACTTGTGTAAACTTCATAACCAGAATTAGTGAGCAAGGCTAGTTAAACCAAATATTTTTTTATGCAAACAACTTCAATGAGCATTAGATAGCAACAGGCAAATATTAGGATCGTAGTCTGAATAACAATTGTATGGCTTTTGTATTTTTCTTATTAATTTTTGTCTTTTTTATTATTGTTTGCCTCTTGTTTATTTGCTTGTTTGTTTGCTTGGTTATTCTTTATTAACCAGGATAATTCATCTGGACAAAGTCAATTTAGAATGATAAGACTTTGACACACATTCAATAAATTATATGTATGTATATAGATAGATAAATGATTTACTATCAAATAGTTGACATTCAAAATAAATTCCTACCTGAAATATCGATGCACATGTTCAAAATGGAATGGTGAAAAGGTCAGAATGTTCCAAACACACTTCCTTAAGTGAATATGGCCTTTCTCGACTTCGGTAGACTGCAGTAGGACACTGAACATCATGTGACGCAACTATTATGCAGGAGTGCAAGCCCCCCTGCACCCCCTCACACCCCTACATATTACATATTCCAACTTCAAGATCACACTACAGTGGGGAAAAGGTCAAATTTCCTGCTCCACACAGTACCGCAATCTCTTGTCATAAGGTCAACCACATATGTGTGAATGCACAGTGCATTCACTGAACCAGGACTCACACAAATGAAGGTTCGTCAACACGGATTCAGCCAATCAAATTTCAATATCCAGTGGTCATCGGACTTTCACTCGCAATTTTGATGGTAAACCTAGATAAACAGCAATATGCAGATATATACAGGTACATGTATATATATATATATATATATATATATATATATATATATATATATATATATATATATATATATATATATAGATATACACACACACACACACACACTCATATATAATCAAAGTTCCAAAATTATAAAAAAGACAAGCTTAGATGGTTATGACTACACTGCAAATGCATATTCATAATATAGTGATGGCACCAATACTAGAGAGGCTAAGAACCCAAAATTAGTGTTGTAGTTGTATTTGTTTGTTTGTATGAACTAATATGATGGTACAGTGAGCCAAATACAATGATTATGCTTTCTTTTCACAGAGTTAACATGGGATTTGCCTCTCAAGACATATGATGGGTATCAGCATGATACAGCAATGCAGACTGTACATGTTAATTCAAAGCACAATGGCACACTGTGCAGATAGACGTGAGGTCTGCAAGTCATTCAGGCAGTGAGGTACAGATTTATACTTAGGCATCACTGTAAATAAACATTATAAGAATTAGAGTTTAAATACATATAATACTGGTTTCAATGGGCTGTATGCAATGGTGCCAAAAGGCTAATAGCTAGAACAGTACTGAAATTGAGAGAGTATGGTACATGCAGAGGGGTTTCTCAGAAGCAGATATAGGCAAGGAAATGATGATGATATCAAATTAGAGTGACTGAAAAAGAGGGTATATTTTGGTGGTTCAAAACATTTTGTAAATAATGAATGACAAAATGCATTGATAAATGCAGACAGACATCATGTAGCATGTTATGTCCAGGATGTAACACAGTATGAATTCTCATGTAGGAAGACATAGCATGACATGAGCAGGTATTGCAGACTCCATGTAGCATGAGATGTTCAAATAGAAGGACATGCAAAACATAGACAGTGTAGCGTGATATACACATTAGGAGGGCATGCAAGACAAACCTACAGCAGGCTGCAGCATGCAATATGAATTTAAGATAGAATGCCAGATAAACACCAGGTAACCTGAGGTGAGCATGTAGGAAGATATGCAGGGGAGCCATTATCTAACCTGAGATGAGCATATAGCAAGCATCATGTGGCACAAAATTTATATGTAAAAGGACAAGCAGGACAAACACCATGTTGCATGAGATACAAATGTAGGAGTGTATGCAGGGTAAACCCCATGTAGCATGAAATATGTTTGTTGGAAGGTACAAAGGACAGATATCATGAAGCATGAGATGCACCTATATGAGAAAATGCATGCCAAACAGCATACTGCAAGTGATGCACATGTAACGGGACTTTTCTATCATCCTTCCAAACATTGTGCAGCATACTGATGTTACAAAATGTGCGAGTACTTAAGTGGAGGTTACAGTAGACAACTGGCGGTTCACAACGGCCTCACTCAGTAAGAACAGGACATCAGGAAGATAAGAGAACAGCTAGACCCACTAAAAGATAAAGATGAAAGGCAGGAGGAGAAAATCTGACATTAGGGTCACATAAAGAAATATAAGTCCATTCCAGCAAATTTAGTCTGAGAATGGAAGCATGACAGAGAACCTAATGATAACTGAAATCATGGAAAGTATCAGCCAAGAGCAATGTTCTTATATTCAGGAACAAAAAGTTTACCTGCCAGTACCCCATAAGAATGGATTGAGAGAATGCTTGAATCCTCAAATTGGTGAAGTGGGATATAAACAATGGGAGTGTGAAGAAAGGTTATGTCTGTTTCATTGATATTGTTTCAATAAATAGCTCCATAATTATGTGTTGCAGCTTAAAGTGATTAATATTTGTAAAGACAGAATACAAATCTTTGAAGGCTTACCAGAACATGTACAAAAACAAAATTGAAAAGTTGACAAAATAAAACAAACCAAGAACTAAAATGAATTCTGGCAAGAAATACTAGCAGTCTGTACTGTTCAACAAGGTAAATTTATTGAATACTCCCAAGAATTAGCACTTTCATCTAATAGCATAGACTTTCTCAGAATTCCTTGTTAACTTCTAGCATCCCCATTGCCACAATTAATTTTGGATACCAAAGCGTGTAGTACAGTTAAAGCATATTGGGGGTGGAGGGGGGTGGATTTGTATCCTGGGTGGTATAATAAGTAAAGCTATTTATTTTGTGGAAGATCCAGAGGTACACATTTCCAGATTCTAGCACCAAAGCAGTGTTTCTGAAAGAGCAAAATGATATCCCACATATTTTACACAGTTTTCTCCTTAATGTAATGGTAGAAAGAAGTTCTAATGCAGACGGAATGGGAAGAGAACCCTAGAAGAAGACTGGAGTAGACATCCCTACCTGCTTTAACTCCATTAAAGAAAGAGGACAGAGGAGAGTTATCACAAGGAAGTAACCAAAAATAAGAAAATGCATGTAAAGAAACACTTAATATGCTAAAGGAAATTTTAAATAAGGGTAGCCGGTAGGTTTTTTGGTCGGGGTATGTACCCAGTGGATAGTAAGATTATAACCAGGAAGCACATATAAGAGACACCAAAAGCAAAACACAGTGAGGTATTGCAGAGTGGATAGCAAACACCAGAAGGGAGCATATGTCATGATAACAGAAGGGAAAAATAATCAGGGACATGATGCAAATATGAAGAAGCTGCAAGAACTGCAAAGAAGTCAATAAGGAGGCACAATGTAATAAAACAATTATTTAAAAAATGGTAGACATAGGGCATTGTGCAGCAGCAGAATAAAAGAGAATGATGTGCAAATAAAAGAAGTAGTGAAAGAAATGCATGCATTTGACACAAAGTCAAGGTACGAAAGGGTAACAGAGGTAATGTTTTTATTTTTCTTTCTGTTTTTTTTTTTTTTTGGGGGGGGTAACAGGTAACTATTGAGGAAGCTGAAACAGAGTAGGACTACATGACAGGAGTAGTCTATAGTTTCCAGGGTCAGTGGTGGGTCTTCCTTTGTGAAATGGAGTGCTTGCAGCAGTTCCCCACTCTTCCAGCATGAATCCAGTGAAGAGGCAAAGACAGAATAGGTTATGTAATGAGTCTTTAAGGCTGTGCTTGGTACTGACAAGAATGTAGTTGGCCGTATTATCTGGACTTATTGGATTTGTATTTTTGGCCTTGGTCAGAGGCATCAGGACTTGTTTAAATGTGATCTGAGAAGAGTATAAAGGTGTCCTATTATGTGGGGGAAGTTAGGGGAAGATAAGGGTGTAAGGTATGAGCTAAATTTAAATGTTAGTATGTTGGCTATGTCTTCTGGGAGATGAGTATGTATTGTTACTATGTATTGTCTCAGTACAATTATGGTAATTGTTGCAAAGGTTTCTGACAGTTGAAGCAGGCTTTGTGGTTGCCCTTAACACAGATGGCAATTTCCAGTTCAGGCTTGCCTTTGAAGGATTTCATTTTGCTTCTGATTTCTTTGTTTATTCCTTTGAGTTCATCTTTAGAGCTCAGAGTGTTACAATTGTTCTTGTGGACAGTAAGTTTCTTTCTCTTATTGAAAAGTTTGTGCAGTTAGAAGTGGGGAGATGATCCCTCAATATATGCTTATGTGAATGTGATAGTGCATGAGAAGAGGTCATCAGGAAGAGGGAGGTACTTAAATTTCATCAAGTGATCAGCTAGCTGTAATAGGTTTGCCTTACAATAATCTCTAAAGATATGAGGGCTTGACTGTAATAAGGTTTTACCCTTGTACTGAATATTATTGAATGGTGGTGGATTTAACAAATAATTGGGCAACTAGATATACAGAGGTATAGAGCATAGTGTGTTATGTTGCTGAGGACTAGATATAATATTTTGATCCCCTATTTGGGATATAAACTAGATGGCATAAGAAGCTAGCATTTACGAAATCTATGAAGTGCTGTGCATACTTATTTGTGGTCATATATATTTCTTAGTTAATGGGAAGATATTTGAAATCCAACAGAATAGTGTCAGGTTAGTTTGTTTAGACATGCCTGCAATGAGTACACCTTTGTATTTAGGCTTCTGACATTGAGTAGTGCTTACCTTTATATAGTCTTGATTTTGTTTCACTATGTTGACAGTTTGAGGAAACTGTCCATGCCTAAAAAAGACACTATAGGTCAAGAATAAATGTTTTGGCCAATATACAAAAGTCATGAGAGCATGAGGGCAGAGGTGCAGGCCATCCATAGCATGGCAGGTTGGGCTGTTAATCCACGAAACAGGTAGAGGGAAGCAAGGCAGCAAACACCAACAGATGAAAGTTAATCTTCTTTAATACAGATAAAATGTGAAGTACTTTTTGTCTGAGACTGTGCTCAAACTTCTTCAGACAAACTGATTACACAAATCACAAGTATATATACCAATTAGATGATCTGCTCACACAAGCACTACATCGATTAAGCAATTAAAAACTGCACCAAGGTAATAAAGCATTTAAAGGCATATAAAACAAAACTGCCTAAATGCTCTTAATACATATTTGTACTTAAAACCACCTTCAACTGTCGCAAAATAAAATAAAATAAAAATAAAAATATAACCGTCCAACATGTTGATTAAATAACCTACTGAGTATAGATATATATATCAACCAATGTATACTACAAAAAATTAAAAATATATAATATAAAAAATATGAAAAGTATATATGTATATATATGCATCTTATCTTGATAAACTTTTAAGTTTTAAAACACTGACAATAGAACAGCATTCATTAAGTCCAGGGGTATTATACGCATTTAATCTAACTTGCCACATAAGTTCTAATTCTTCCAGTTTTAATGGAGTAGGGCCTCCCCTAGGATCTTCGTGAATCTGATCTATTATCATAAATTTAAATTTGTGGTCCGAGTTGAACTGACATGCTTAGCCAGAGCATTGTCAAGTTTATTCTTCCGAATTGCATAAATATGTTCATACAAACGGTCACGGAGACGTCTCTCCATTTTCCCTATGTAGAACGATAAACAGTTCTGGCATTGTGCTAGATAAACTATCATTTTAGAATTGCAATTCACT
Source organism: Protopterus annectens (assembly GCF_019279795.1). NCBI lineage: Eukaryota > Metazoa > Chordata > Ceratodontiformes > Protopteridae > Protopterus > Protopterus annectens. The sequence continues at coordinate 1,093,271,296 of NC_056745.1, forward strand.
CGACATTTCAAAAAGTATTGATGGTTGTGAATAATGAATCTATTAGATTCACTAACATATTGGCAGTAGTTACAAGACTGACACTTGAACATACCCGGTGTTTTTGGGTATGTGCGTTGGCGTTGCTTGAGAAGGGACTTTACATTTTTTGCCCTTCTATACGTGACCACTGGTCTGTTGCCAACTTTATTGAAAATACTGAAATCACTTTTAAAGATAGCCCAATTTTTACATAAAATTTCATAACAAAACTTACTATTAATACTAAAAGTAGTGATAAATGATGGAACATGACCAGTAGGTTCACATGGTGTATTAATGTCATCTAATGAAACATTAACTGCACTACTATGCTGTACCATTTCTACGTTCGTAGAATTAATATTTAATAAAGGTTTAAATAACTGCCTATTCCGTTTGGACCTCACTTCTTCTATAAGTTCATTAATCAGATTCTCAGGATAGCATCGGTGGATGAACATATTTTTTAATAAACGACATTCTTCAATGAAGTCGGCATCAAGAGTTGACATGCGGGCTGCCCGGACTAACTGGCCCTTAACTACAGCTCACTTCTGGTGCTAAGGATGACAGCTACAATAATGCAAAAATGCATTAGAATATGTGCTTTTTCTATGTATTTTAGCTGTATACCTCTGAAGTGAAGAATTTTTAGTTAATAAAATGTCAAGGTACGTTATAGAATCCATACTAAAAGAAGATGTAAACTTTAGGAAGTCTGTGGTGCTGTTGAAATAGTCGACTACCATGTCACTAATGGCTCTGTCACCTTTAAGTAAAATAAAAATGTCATCAAGGTAACGTGTATAGAAAATGAACACATCTTTGTAATCAGAATTAGATAAAACAAAACAGTGTTCCCAATGAGCCATTACCAGATTGGCTATACTAGCACCACAGGGGGAGCCCATTGCTACCCCAACCTTTTGCAGATAAAATTCATTATTAAACATGAAAAAGTTATTGTTAAGAGCAATATCCAAAAGTTCTTCAACTAGGTCGAGTTCTATTCTGGTACACCCTTTTGCTCTTAAATCCAGCCTGATCCAATCATTAACTATTTCATGTGGGATACAAGTGTACAAATCTTTGCCATCTATAGTTAAAAAATTATGTTGGATGTCAAATGGTAACTCATTGATTCTCTCTAAAAAAGACCATGAGTCTTTATAAATATGTACATCATTAACTAAAAATTTTTGCAAGATTACATCTATAACTTTAGCACATGCATACGTAGGTGAACCTCTGCTGTCAACTAAAGGATGCATGGGAGGGTCCAAAATGTCTTTATGGATTTTAGGAATACCAAAAAGACTTGGAAATCTAGGATAAGTGGTCAGCATGTAGTTAAACATTTTCTGGTCAATTCTCCTGTCAATAAAAGAAAATGTTTAACTACATACAGCAGAGGTTCACCTACGTATGCATGTGCTAAAGTTATAGATGTAATCTTGCAAAAATTTTTAGTTAATGATGTACATATTTGTAAAGACTCATGTTGTTTTTTAGAGAGAATCAATGAGTTACCATTTGACATCCAACATAATTTTTTAACTATAGATGTCAAAGATTTGTACACTTGTATCCCACATGAAATAGTTAATGACTGGATCAGGCTGGATTTAAAAGCAAAAGGGTGTACCAGAATAGAACTCGACCTAGTTGAAGAACTTTTGGATATTGTTCTTAACAATAACTTTTTCATGTTTAATAATGAATTTTATTTGCAAAAGGTTGGGGTAGCAATGGGCTCCCTTGAGGTGCTAGTATAGCCAATCTGGTAATGGCTCATTGGGAACACTCTTTTGTTTTATCTAATTCCAATTACAAAGATGTGTTCAGTTTCTATACACGTTGCCTTGATGACATTTTTATTTTACTTAAAGGTGACAGAGCCATTAGTGACATGGTCGTCAACTATTTCAACAGCACCACAGACTTTCTAAAGTTGACATCTTCTTTTAGTATGGATTCTATAACGTACCTTGACATTTTATTAACTAAAAATTCTTCACTTCAGAGGTATACAGCTAAGATACATAGAAAAAGCACATATTCTAATGCGTTTTTGCATTATTCTAGCTGTCATCCTCAGCACCAGAAGTGAGCTGTAGTTAAGGGCCAGTTAGTCAGGGCAGCCCACATGTCAACTCTTGATGCCGACTTCATTGAAGAATGTTGTTTATTAAAAAATATGTTCATCCACCGAGGCTATTCTGAGAATCTGATTAATGAACTTATAGAAGAAGTGGGGTCCAAATGGAATAGGCAGTTAATTAAACCTTTATTAAATATTAATTCTATGAATGTAGAAGTGGTACAGCATAGTAGTGCAGTTAATGTTTCAATAGATGACATTAATACACCATAAGAACCTACTGGACATGTTCCATCATTTATCACTACTTTTAGTACTAATAGTAAGTCTTGTTATGAAATTTTATGCAAAAATTGGGCTATCTTTAAAAGTGATTTCAGTATTTTCAATAAAGTTGGCGACAGACCAGTGGTCACGTATAGAAGGGCAAAAAATGTAAAGTCCCTTCTCGAGCAACGCCAACGCACATACCCAAAAACACCGGGTATGTTCAAGTGTCAGTCTTGTAACTACTGCCAATATGATAGTGAATCTAATAGATTAATTATTCACAACCACAACCATTCTGCGGTCACTGAAATACATACAGCAGCAAGAAAGCAATGCAGGGGGTGTGTGACAGGTTCTATGACACACCCCCTGCGTTGCAAAAGTGCTAAAGCAGGAAATGTGTACAAAGGCACAAATAATGGGGGATAAAGCTCTAAAAAGGAACACATCTTAAATTTTGCCCTCACAAACTTAGAAAGTTGATAGAAAACAGGTCATGCATTAGCCGAAATGTCTAAAGGATAGAAATCTGAAAGTCAAATGTATGCCAGTATTCCCTGACAGCAGTCCATGTAGACAAAGGCACAAATAATGGGGGGACAAAGCAGGAAAGAGGGACAGTACTGAAATATTGCCCTCACAAACTTAGAAAAGTGTATAGAAAACAGGATATGCATTAGTATGAATTTCTGAAGGATAGAAGTCTGTCAATTGTATGCCATTATTTCCTGACTGCAGTCCTCAATGACTTGTCATAAAACCACAGTACACACTATATAACATAATAATAATATATAACATAATAATATAACAATAATATAATAATTTTTTTTAACATGCAAAGGAAGGTGTAAGCATAGCTAAGCAGGTGTGCACATTATGGCTCTCCACTTAGCATTGCTTAAACATCCCATAGGAGATAGGAATATACAGGTGAAATTCTTAAACTGAAGTAGTGTAGTGGTTAGAGTTCTGGGTTAACATGCAGGCGGTCATGGCTCGAGTACCCACAAATACAGTTTATTTTTATATGGGAAAGCAGTGTTAAAATTATTTTATTAAACTTAAAGTATGTAGTAACTGGTTTCTAGTCAACCAGAGTAGTGTAGCTACTGTAAAAATGGAAGTGTGAGTGCATGTAAAATGTGAAATCACCCATGTATACACAAGTGTCCCATACAGTATAGTTACACCCCTTGCTAATGTAATGAAAGTACATAGAGGGATGTCATGTAAAGTATATCATATACACCTACTAAATGAAGCCATCATCCTGATATTTTTTTAAATAAAAAGTAAGCAATGATCAGCAATGCCCAGCTATGCTTACCAGGTTTAAGCATCACTTACACATGATTGCTAAGCAGTAGGTAGCTCAGCTAAGTGGATTTGCCCACTGTTAAGCAGTGCTAATCAATTACCCCTTTAAAGGAGTACAACAGGTTTCTCTAATCTATTCCTCAGCTTCACAGCCCTTTTGCTCCCTATTTACATTGTCCTCTGTAAAGCAACAACAACAGAGCATTTACAACTTTTATAATTCCCCTTACTTCTGTAACAGAAGCCTACCTTCTCATACTGTGATGGTTTCACTTACAAAATGATTCTCTCACGTTTGAATAAAGCTTGCTGGAGTCTCCCAATTACTGACATCATCGAGGCCAGGCAGTGCAGGTACTTTTTTTTTTTAATCAGTTCCCTCCCCCAAAGTGACATCACCATGGCCGTCATCTGATTCTAACTAAAATAATAAAACCCACCCTTTCTGTGATGTCATGGCTCCCTTGTCCTTCCCCCAGCCTGAGTGCTCAAATACAAGTGCAGGAGGTAGTGTACTTCTTTTTAGCATTGTGTTTCCAGTACACTGTGTTTCCCTGTTGGAACCTTGTGTGAGTCTTTTTGCATCAGCTTCCTTTGTGGATTTATACTGGTGAGTATGACATTTTTTGTAGAAATACATTGTTTGACAGCAAAGTATCAGTATCTCTTTAATGTGGCATCTTCATTTCTCCTGGCTTTTAAGTCGCTGTGCTGCATAAGTTCACACGCGCATTCAAAAATGTTTAAACATTGCCTGTTTGGGTCCTGCTGACCAAACAACTGTTGTGGATACATGTATGCACTTGGTATTGAACTGTGGCGCTTTAGTACTGTACTTTTTTATATTTATTTGCCTTTGCTGCAGCATTCCAGCTGTTCCACATGGTGTTGGTTGCTAGTGATATATTAGTATAAAGTTGTCTTCTTTCTGAAGTTATTTTCTCTAACTTTCCTAAAGAGCAGTACCATTGACTACCTTAAAGATTTCCTGTTCAATATGGGTAGTGGTTGTGCCATCTTGTAATCTGTTCAGTGAAAAGGTGTAATGAAAAAACTTGCTGTCCGTTGTTACATTTCAGTATGTTAATTTTATTCAGTAGTAGTGTAGTAACACCGATGTTTGGAAACACAGAAATTTGGTATGCATACTTGTACATTCTGCATGGCAAATGATGCTTAGGTGGTATATCGCTTGCATACGTCTCTGTTGTATTTGCACCAGATACTGCTACTGTGCCGTGCAGGAATAGAAAGATTAAACCATTACCCTGGTATCAGAGGTGGCAGTGCAACATATTCATAGTGGCTTAACATGAGAGTATCTCTAGGCAAGCACCATGTGAAACCTGAACAAGCACCTAGAATTATTCAGTGCAGCTTCCACGCCTTAAGTCTGAAAATGAATTCACATACTCACATGAACAGGAGTAGCTGCATATTGGTGGCTAAAAGTGTATGGGCATGGCGGGTGGTTATTACACTGCAAAATTGGTATGTAATGGTGGAGATATTTGCAAGGCATGAGCAAACACACCAGTATATTAAAGCCATAGCACCAATGGAACTGGAGGCTGGCAAATATATTTAGTAAGGGATTTTGTCCATGCACAAATATTTCAACAGTGATTCTTTGCAGTGGCATCCATTATCTGTTTCAAGGTAAATTAACCTTGATGTCCCTTATTTAAAAAAAAATCAATAAAAATTTACTTTGTTATAAGTGACTTCTGGACACAAGAAAAAGGAAAAAATAGCAATATGGTTTGTATGTACAAAGACAAATCCAGGGACACTGCAAAAGGTTTTTTTTTTTTTTTGCAAACCAACCAGTGGAGTAAAAACATATGTAGGGAAACACTGCATACCAACACACTTTGCACATGTAAATCTCAATTTTTAACAAGGTGGAAGTATGAAGGGATACCTTAACACTTAAATTAATAAAGATCTAAACTGGTTAATAGTATAAATGTTTTATTCTTTAGCTCCTTGGTGCAAGTACTTACAGGAGTTGCTACATAAACTGGATGTGCATGCAGTCAAGTAATGGCTGCAGTGCAGGAAAAAAATGTCCCCCTCTAACAAAGTAAATGCTAGAGCAAAGATTAAATTACATGAGTCAAGCACCTTGCTGAGATCTGCCAATCAATGGAATTACCAGGTCAAATTACCTTCAGGACATTGACAGCTAGTGAAGCTAGGTGTTACGGGGGAGGGGAGAAGTAAATGGAAAATTCATTGTCTCACAAATTAGTGCCATTTAAACTAAATTGGAAAAAAGGCAGGAGTAAACAGCACTTTGAGTGTGTTCTGGGATATTTGCACTGTTTCTGTTTTAAGTGGTCATTCAGCAGCAGGAAATGTTACTTACTCTGTTCTATTTTACTCAGTACTTTGTACGCATGCAACATCTATGAAATGTCAGGAGCTTTAGGCAAATGGAGGCCTGCATGATGTAACATTTTTGAGCCAAACAATGATTTCTGGGATACTGAATGGCAACCTGATTTATCCAAACCACTTCAATATGCCAGCCTCCAGGTGGTCAGAGTCTGGAATTACATATAAAAATATTTAAAATCCTGTAAATAATCCCAGAGTGCTGTTAAAGTGTAGGAAACATCATGCCATGATGTTTTAAACATGTTTTTTGAGTCTGTGTGTGCGGTACTCCTTTAAGCACTGTTCAACCCAGCTTAGCAGGTTTGCACATTACTAAGTTGTGCTCAGCATTTTTGAGATGGTCCAGTGACAGCAAATGGTGGGAATATGGCCTTATTTAAATCATGCAGGTGGGAATACAACCATAACCTGTTTAGTTTGATCTCTGAAGAAACATGTCTGGCATTGGAGATGGAGTGTTCTTTTGGGTGCAATGCTGGAGCATTCAGGAGTCCAGGGTCATGGCTGGACTCCTTGTCAAAAACCATGATGAGAGTCTGTTGCAGGTCCAGTAACAGGGTTCACAATACAAAACGGAGGCCTGTGACCGTCACGCATGTGATCTCACCAGTGCTACTGGCATCCCTTGGACTGGTGAGCAGGTATGGCACCATTATGCTGACCTAAATTGGAGGAAGGGGGTGCTCTTGGCCCATTGGATCCAAGATGCACGAGCACAGACTGCTCCAGTAGTGAGTAAGTATCACTATCAAGTAAGTTGTAGCAAATACTAGCCTCATAATGTGATAGACAGGTATGCATGTTTGTTTCCCTCTTCTAAAGCTGCATCAGAGAGGGCTATGAACATCGAAGCCCATGGTGACAGACTGCCGAGGCTGCGCTGATAGGCTGGTTGGTACAAATATATTTTGCAGTTTAATGTTCAAATAGCTAAGAAGGAGTACATTCCTTACTGCTAGTAGGTAAACTGTTACTGTGTGAATAGAATAATTAAAATGTTTGACAGATTAATATTGATGTGCAATAAAACTACCTAAAACAAACTGTTGTGTTTATTCTGGTATGTTGTTGTAGACATCTAGAATGTATACAGATACTTTACAGAAAATTTGGCTCTGACAGCATACATTAACTGAGCTTCTTCTGTGAATCTGCTGTAAGAAATCGTAGATGAGTAGAGCTGTAAAACAAGATATAACTGAAATCTGAAATATATACTGCACTAAGCTCTGAACCCTGAATAGTAATGTGTAAAGGTTTAAATTGTGTTCCACCCAGCATTGCCTTGTGTTAACCATCACTTTCCAGATTGTAGTAATCCAAAGGTTTAATGCACAGTACAATAACTATCTGTCATGAATGCATCACAGGATTACAAGTTCAGACTGTCTAACAAAGAGACTATTAGGCAGAAATGAGTTAAACTAAAACAGCAGCTCCTCAGTAGCTCAGTGTGATGAGAAATAGCTTAGTTGTTAATTTTGCACACAGACATGGCTCAAATCCAGGGAGTGCTACTAAGATGTATGCATATCTACACACAAGAAATCAGGAATAAATGTAAAAAGAATCAGGTAGTGTTAACAGATATTTTCTCCACAGGTTGTACAGGTAAGGAAATGTTGGTAGTAGCTGTATGAAGGGTATACTAATAAACTGTGTGCAACTGTTCAACTGTCCCACCACATGCCTGCAAATGACAGCAGGATAGATACATACAACATGCACTCTTCCTGATATGTGTTTCTCATGTGTCATGCTGTCACAGCTAGTGGTCACTGCTGCCAATAACCCTGGACACAAATAGGAAACCAGTTGAAATTTGTGAGTAGCACACTCAAATAACAGCACTTCAGGGTACCCCTCCTGTGCCAGATATGTAACATTGACATGCAAGAGTCCCTTCTAGTCATGTACCCAGAGTTGTCACAGTTTGCCCCATACCATTCCAGGCTGACAGTTTAATAAGTATGTTTGTGATACAGAAGCTATGGGGCATAGGCAGATGTAAAGTGAGGGCAGACCTATTGAGTATTGAGCAGTACTGTTGTGGAAAATAGAAGCATAAACAGTTGTTAATGGACTTTTCATCTCTCCCCCCACCCCTCATCTGGATCAATACTAAAATTCATATACTATGGGTATGTTTTACTCCAAACCTACTATTGGGACCTGTGTTATATTATTGTTCATACATATGATTGCTTGCATGTTAAAATACCTTGTTCAAATACCATTGTTGGTGGCCTGTTGCCGTCAATGTTACTGGCATGCTGTTACGATGCATACTGTTGTTCCATTTATGCACGTGTTCATTTTGCTATGCAACTGTTTCAATTCTGTTTTATGGGGATAATTGGAACACACATGCAAGCTGTTATAACTAATCTGGAAATGTGTTGTTCATGACTAACCAACATATTCTTTAAAATCTCAACACCATAGCACATTTGGGAAGGCAGATCCTGGTGGATCCGCCTTTCCCACCTCATCTGACTGTGTCACCAGGCCCCAGCGCATCTGGGACCCAACCCAGGCTTTCCTTGTCCACTGGTCCAGTACCACCTTCAGGTAGACCCCCACAGGGGACAGAACCTATACCCCCCAGGAGCGGGCACAGACAGGAACCTGTCACCCACAATCAGGTCTAGGGTTTGGTGCACAGCGCCATCCGAACAGAGTTGCGTGAGCAGCTGCACCAGATTCAGGGCTGCCTGGCACACCTCAAGGGGCAGGCCACCACTCCTGTCCAGACCCCAGCACAGCCACCTTTGGGGCTGTGAAGGAGCAGTGGTGACTGCCCATGGGTGGGGAACCTCAGTCCCACTTTATCTATTTAGGGGCTCATGGCCTTTGGATCCTCAACCAACCTCCCCATCAAAGGTGTTTACCCCCTCATGTGTCATATACCGCCCCTGTCTGCTGTCTTCTCTGTCTTGTCTGTCTGCAAATGCAACCTATCCCACCCAAACTACCTGCCCAAACATACCTACAGCACTCCCCAACATCCCACTCTCAACTTAAAAAAAGAAAGGGCATCTGTCCCACAAAAAAATATTGCCCCATACATAGCTCTACATTTCGCCCCTGTGTACAGTGAAACTAATCAATTAACCCACTGATTACACTGCAAATGTCTGTCATCAACATGCCTCCCTGTGGGGTGTGAGGCTGTAAATTCCAAATCCTATACATGTAATGCACAACTGTTGCTGCCAAAGAAATGTAGAGCTATGATCCTTTTCTACACCCATCCTGCACATCCCTAGCTGCTTTTCATAATGTTTTATCCTTCCTTGCCCCCATTCCACCATTTTTCTATCACTCTTTTTTCTTTTCTTTAAAGAAAATTAGCACGGGTGTAAGTGGGAGTAAGTGGTGCTAAGGGAAGCTAAGAGGTTTCTTTAACTGTCTCTTAGCAACGCTTAGCACCGTGCAAAACCACGTAAACCCACTTACAACTGCTTAAGAGTGCCTTAATCACTCTGTCTCCATCAGCCCTTGTTCTGCCCGGCAACAAAATAATCATCCCTAACAAGTCTCGAACCAAGGATGCGATGCACTACAATCATAGTAAAGTATCACTACACCATCTGAGCAGTGGGAATCTGTAATAATTTTGCAAACATATCATTCATTCTGGTCATTTAACATTAATGAAGAAAAATAATTATATTCTAGTCTGAAACACAGGACCCTGAGCACAACAATCACAGCAACATACCTATACACCATTTGAGTTGTAGGAATTTGTAATGTTTTTACAAACATATCATGCACAACAGTCATTCAACATAAGGGGGAATTATACATCTGTAGTACTGTTATAGACATATATATATATATATATATATATATATATATATATATATATATATATATATATATATATATATGTATCTATACATATCAATATATGTATATATCGATATATATATATGTGTATGTGTGTGTGTGTGTGTGTGTGTGTGTGTGTGTGTGTGTATGTGTGTGTTTTAATATATATATATATATATATATATATATATATATATATTTTTTTTTTTTTTTTTTTTGTGTCATACAGAGATATATAGACAGATAACCAACCATCTTACTGCAACATATTTGCAAAAAGCCTGACAAACGGAGGGGATAAAGGGCAAACAATAGTGACATATTTGAAATATGGTTGTCATACATATAGAAGTCTTGCTAGAGTGGCATAGTGTGATTTTACATACAATGCCAGACAGATTCCAGGTCTGAAACACAAATGAATGTCAAAATATACTGATGTCAATGCTCACATCATCCCAGTGAATTCTCAGAAACCCACAACTGTTGTGGCCAACAGACAAAACATATTAGCCACACATCAGGACAGTGTCTAGACATCTGGACAGTGGAGAGTTATGACCACAGTCATGTAACAGAATGGAAAAACCCATGACAGCCAGCAACCATGTCACCCAGCACCTTCTGAACCACAGTAAAACCAATATGACATTAACCCAAATCAGCTCTGGCCAATTACCCATGTATATCCAAATATGTCATGCACTACAGGGATGGAACCGTAGGGAAAAGCAGATAGTGGTGCATAAATGCCCACCCACAACAATTTGCATCACAGTCACAGCACCATACCAGCACCTCAAATGAACTCTAGAGTAGAATGACTGTTTGAACAAACATATTCTGATTCCCAGTCACACAGTGCACTGACAGATGCTGGCCCAGCTGACAGTGTACTGGGAATCCTGAGGTGTTACAGGACCTTTCTCAGTCTGCCCTAACAAACATACACACCTGCTAGACCACCAGCAGCCATAGCAGCATGCACAGTCAAAAAAAAAGGATCTGTGACACTCACATCTGCTACTCTCCCTACCCAGCCAAACATCTATACACAACACTGCTACACAATCTTGGCAGTTGCTTCACAATGGCCAGATATACATAACTCTAATATGTACAGATTTGCACAGAATGTCCAGGGTATGAGATCATGTTCATGGCCACTGCTGCATTCCACTTACAGGAGTCTGCTAAGTCAATGGGATGAGACCTTGAGTGCAGTCAATAAATAATGATATCACATACCCCTGACCCTCTTACTGCAACATATCATGACAAAGCAAGACATACTTGGGGGCCAGGGGGGCCAGAAAGAGGGACATATCTCACATAATGGTGTTACAAACTGAAACAGTTGACAGTGTCACAGGATTTGTTGCAACATAACATCCCTGAAAGCTATGATGTCTGAAACACCAATGGATGTCAACAGTTACTCTGACCACAATCCTCACAGCATCCCACTGCTTCCACAAAAACAGATGTTGTCTGAGGAACAGACCAAACAGGTGAACCCCTGGGCAGTGTGTGGACATCAGGACAGTTTAGCGGTATGCGAGAGACATATCATTGTCAGACATCAAGTCACACAGAAAATGCATGTCCAGATGAACCTTGTTAATTAGCAACCCTCTATGTGTATAACAGCAATACTGACTTACAATCAGTACCCAGTTATGGAGCTTTGTTCCCCATGTTACTGGTCTGTCTCCACATGTCCTCTCCTAGGAGGTCTTCTCACCTACTGTCTGTGAAGCTGTAGCCCCACACCTCCATAATGTCCTCCACACAGAGAAGGAAAAGAGGCAAATCACACATGAAGGCTGTAATTATAGCACTGTGTTGCTATGGCATTGGCAAATGTAAAGACAACACAGCTGCGCTGGATGAAAGTAGCAAGTGGAAGACACTGATTGGTGAACAGACCATCACCTGCTCATGAGCAGTACCTACAAAAGGCAAGCTGCTGCCTATGCAACACAGGTCTCAACCCATCTACACAAAGACAGACTGTGACTACACAAACCTAGCCATTTTAATTGTTGTGAGGGAACTCCTGAGCACTATAACAGGTATGTCAATCATGTAAGCATGTAATGGAATGCAGAAGGGGGGATGCAATGATGTCAAATGGGACATTAAACATACATACAACAAGACCTACTGGACTGATATGCTGCTGTCCAACACCTATGGCCATTACTGCTTGCCCTGCTTGCATTTACACGGAGCACATCTGTGGCCCCAGATTCACCCAAACAAAGGTCATCTCATGTATCACTATTACTGGAGTCTCTGTTATCCAATACTGAGTGTGTCACTGGTAGGACAGCTATCTGGGATGTTGTAATTACTCACATGTCACCTGTGAATGCTACTCCGATACATAAGCTTGTCTTACAAATGTAAGAGATTTACATAGGGCATGTGCATACTACACAACAGGTGCATATGTGTATGTTGAATTGTATGTGATATACTAAGCCCATACCTGACAACTGTCCCGAGTATTACAGACTGATCACATGTCTGCCTCATATTTGTAGTTAGTGCCTCAGACAGTTGAGTATTGTCTGGCACATCACTTGCAACCCATTGCAAGACTGAAGTCATAACAAATTAGCATACATTTCATTGTCAGATGTCATATTCTGCAGAGTACACCTATGAATGCGATACTGTCTTTGCTGGTAACTACATGTGCTTCAGCTAGATTCATAAATTGACACTGTTTACTGGCCTTTGCCCACCACTGATGTGTGCCTTTGTGCAAATGTCCTGCTCTAACAGGAGCTAGGTGTCTTACCATGAAAACCACGTCAATGCAAGTGTACCTTGTCCTTTAGGATTCTGACATTTCTACAGTCACTGACACCTGCTTTCTAGCTGTGGAGAGCACACCAACCTTGCCAGTTCACTCATTCCATCATACATGTAGACCCCAAATGGAGGCCTGCAAAGCCACAGGAGATGGAGTGTTGAACATTAGCATACACATACACACCTCCAGGCTGAACAAATAATATGTTACATGTGTGACATCCCGAGTGCAGTTAACAGTTGACAAAACACCTACTCAATTCATAGCTAGCTACAGGCCTCCAAACATGACTATGGACACCCACCACACCTATTGGGACCTGCTGGAATATGTCAGGATTCAATTTTCTACCCTGCTCCTGGGTGACTTAAAATATCCAACTATACTGTTCTTGACCCATACCACCAGAACATGAACGCACATAGATTCCTTGGTTTGTCAATGGCAATGCAGTGGATCAGCCAGTCAACACTCTTACGGCAGCTGGGAATCTCATGTACCTGGTTCTAACCAACATGAGTAGCCACTGTAGCACTCATACAGTGCTATCCTTCTTGGTAATATCTGACCACATAGCCATCACTGTTCAGGTCACCATCTCCCCTGCTCCACCCCCCTTTACAGTGTCAAACAGAATGAACTGTACACAAATTACTATAAATGCCCTCAGAGTAGGTAGAACTAGCTGTACAGCTAATGTCCCATTTGTTGGCACTAACAGCAGTGTCCAGGCCCACACCACAATACTATGTGGGCACCCACATAGATGCATAGACTCAGCAGTACCTGAGAGGACAACATAATCGCCCTCAAGGTAGGGTAAACACCTGTGGTGGATGACAACAATACACAAATACCATAATAGGTGGAAATAATTGCTGGATGGGCCAAGAAGGAACAGATGCTTCATCGGAAATAATGTCACCTTGGTCTGTACAAGCAAATAATGGCACAGGTGATTTACCCTAAGGCTGTCTTTGAGTGCAAATCAGACACATCTACCAAGGCAAATCACTAAGTCTTCAAAACATGTGTCTGCAATTCCAGAGGCAGCACACAAATCTGCTCTGTAGGGTGGTCAGTAACACCACATGCACATATGGCATAGATATAGGCAACCAGCTGCAGGCAAGTGAAGTGTAAACACCACCCCCTGTCACCCAGTGGTACACATGTGCATGTACAGCACCTGCCTGCTCCCCTCATCATCAAGAAGCAGGTCTGTAATGCCATCTCAAAGGCAACACACAGAGGTCTCCATAGTCATGAAACCATCCCTGGCTGCATCCCACATGAACACAGGCATGGGCTGTCAGATCCATTCTGCACTGTAGTCAACCACAGCCTGAGCACCAGTGTCATCCTACCTGCACAGAGGACAGCCACTGTCATCCCTATACACAAAGGTGGAGCATTCCACCAATCCAGCCAATATGATGCACATCAGCCTAAGTAGCCTGATCTGCAAGGGCATGGGAGGCGATATTGAGGACATTATGAACAGGGACATCAGCAACATCAAAATGGCTGGTCCCACACACCATGATATTGTCAAAGGGAAATCAGGCCTGTGAAACCTGATTGATCTCTCTGCAGCTGTCAACAAATACAGGGACAAGGGGAAGATGGTGAACAATGCCTACCTTCACCTAACCAAATCCTCTCACACTAATCCCCAGGTGGACAGGATACATAAGCCTACACAGCTAGGCACCAAACTGTAGTTTACCAGATGGGTAACTGACTGGCCCAATGATAGTAGCCACTCATTCAAAGAAGTAGAACCCACCACTAATAGTACATTCATCCACAACGGTGTAGCCCAAGGATTGGTGTGGGAGCCTCTACTGTATGAGATATATGTATGTGAGGAACAGGACAATAGCCCCGTCGGGGCTGTGAAGGTGAGGTCATGACTGGCTGCAGGTGGGGATGTCAGTCCCACCGTATCCATATGGAGGATCATGGGCCTCTGATTCCTGAACACCCTCCCCGTTCAAGGTGTTTACCCCCAACATGTGTCATACACCACCCCTGTCTGCTGTCTTGTGTTGCTTGTCTGTCTCCCTACTCAACCTACTTCCTCAGACATGCCAACAATCCTTCCCCAGCATCACTCTCTCACCTTAACAAAGAAAAAAGGGCATCTGTCCCCCAAAATATTATTGCCCCATATACAGCTGTCCAGTTTGCACAGGTGTCCATTGGGCTCATAATCCAGTCCAATTTTTTTGTTGTCTTCACCCCCTCTCTGTGATTTGAGTGTCCAAATTCACCTCCAAATTCTATACAAATGCACAGCTGTTGCTGTCTAAGAAATGGACAGCTATGGACCTTCCCTACACCCATCCTTCACATCCTTAGCTACCTGTCATATTGTTTTTCCCTCTGCATGCCCCATTCTCACCACTTTCCTATAACCACTTTTCCTTTTCTATTAAAGGAATTAATGTGGGTGTAAGGAGCAAAAAGTCACTTAAAACTGCTTAAAACTGCTTTAACCACTCTGTCTCCATTGCCACTGTACTGCCTAGCAACAAAATAATCAGAGCAATGTACCACTACACCATTTGAGCTGTAGGAATTTCTAATGTTTTTTCAAACATATCATGCAGTAGAGTCATTCAACAGTAGGAAAAAAGCTCTGTGGAATCACTCAGATGTTTTATATATACATATACAGATTATATGTATGGATATACATATATATGAAAAATATATTAAAATATATATGCAAAAACAAACCATTTACATGCTCTAAGCAGGGGGCAAGCCTCTTGCACCCCCACACCCCCCGCTACTTAAATATACCAACTCTGAGATTGCACTACAGTGCAGAAAAGGGAAATCTTCCCTTTCCGCACTGTACAGAGATCTCAGTTAAAAGATTCAAAGTTTCAAAACTTCGATCTTATGGTGTCAACCATATCAGATTTGAAGTTTTGAAACTCCGATCTTCTGATAGGGACCTTATATATATATATATATATATATATATATATATATATATATATATATATATATATATATATTTAGAATATAACACTTAGTGCACTCATATCTCAGTACCATACCTCACAACCTGTTAGTACAAGAAATCTGGGCCATGGCTGTAAGAATGGGGGGACAATGGGCCACAACTAGGGAGATCTTTCACATATTGCCCTTAGAAATGTAGAAAGTTGCTGGAGTAACAGGGTTTGTTTCGGCATACATGTTCCAAAGGATATGAGGTCTGGAACTGAACTTATGTCATCATTTACTGACAGACATCATCAGATCATCTCAATGATTTACCAGAGAAATTAGAATAAATCATGGAACAGAAAGAAAATATGAGCAATAAACCTGGATATTCTGCAACAATCTGACCAGTTGAGAGGTATGCTCAGAACCCCTTACTGCAACAGATATGGACCAAGCCTGACAAAGTGGGGAGAGAAATAGGGACATATCTGAAATACCTGGTGAGACAAGCTAAGATAGTTGCTACAGTAACACCATCTGTTGTAACATATATTGACTGAAATAGCACAACTCCAAAACTCAATTGCTTCTCAGTAGTTAGTGGCTGAAATCCTCACACCATCCCACTGATTTGTCAGACATACACAACAGTTATGGGAACCAGAACAAAGATATGAGCCAGACAAATGGACATCCTATAAATATCTGGACATAACATGACAGTAGGCAAAGTACACTGAGCTGCTAAGCATGTCACCAAGCACTGTCCAAACTACAGTCAGACTGACACAACACTATTCCAAGTCAGCTATGGGGAATTACAGATGCATTTGCAAATATACCAGCCACTACGGGATGTAACAGTAGTGAAGAACAGTCACCCGTGTGAGTCTGAACACCCACAACCGATTTCAACACAGTCATAGTGACATACTGGTAAGCCAAATGAACAGTAGAGTATAATGACTGTGTGAACATAAATATCATATTTGTCACTCACACAGTACCCCTACATATACTGCCCCGAGTCACACAGTGTAGTCTGACTTCTGCAGTGGTACTGAACATGTCTCAGTCTGCCCCTACAAACATATGCAGCTGATAGACCACCATAAACTGGAGCAGCATGTACAGTCAGATGGAAAAGGAGCCATGACACTTAAATGTATCCCCCTCCCTACACAGCTCAACAAACATGTACACACTACACTGCTACACAATCCTGACAGTCTGTTAATTGCTACACATACACAGACCCCCAACTGTACAGATTCCCACAAAATGTCCAGGCTCTGTCCTCACATATATGGCCCCTTCCTCATAACATGTCTGGCATTCTGCTACATCACTGGGATGATATCGGGAAAGAAGGCATTAACTAATGACATACCATACCTATCAACCTCTTACTGCATAACATCTGGACAAAGCCTGACATAGTTGGGGGACAGAGGCCCAAACACAGGGGCATAATTGAAATATTTCTGTTATAAACTGAGAAAGTTGCTGATGTTACGGGGTTTGTTGTAACATATCTTAACTGTGGGATGTGAAGTCAGAAACACAAAAGGAAGTTAGCATTTACTGACTGCAATACCCAGGATATGCTATTGATTTGCCAACGACAACAACTGTCAGAAGAACAGACCAAACATAAGAGTCCATCCTCTGGCCATTCTGCAAATAGCCCTACAGTCAAGAGTTATGTCAACCACATAACACTGTCAGACTGAGACCCATGCAGAATATCCATGCCCACACAAACCCTGTTAAAGTAGTATGACTCCAGATGTATAACCGCAATACTTACAATCTGTCCCTAAGTCTGGAACTTTCTCCGCAATTTCCTTAGGCTATCACCACAGTTTAAGTTGCAAGAGGTATTTCCAACTACCCTCTTTGATGCTGTTGTCCACACACCTCCATGAAGTTCGCCTCACAGGCAAGGAAAAGGGACAATGCCCACATAAAGTACTCAATTATATGAGTGTGTTGCCATGCCATTGGCTATAGGAATAACAACATGGCTGTTCTGCATGCAATTAGCAAGTAGGAGACACCAATTTGTGCACAGGCCATCAGCTGCTCATAAGCATGACCTACAAAAGGCAAGCTGTTGACTATGCAAAACTGATGTATATCTTACATCTGAGAGAGAGAGAGAGAGAGAGAGAGAGAGAGAGAGAGAGAGACACACACACACACACACACACACACACACACAGACTGTGAATAAAATAAAAAGACTCAGAAACTATACTTGGAAAAAAAAGGTATGAAAAACAAGTAAGCATGTAATGGAATGCAGTAGGGGGTATGTAATAATGGGAAATAGGAAGTTTAACAAATATGTCTCAACAAGACTTATTGTACTGATATATTGCTGATCAGCAACTATGGCAATACCACCTGAGTTTTTCTGCAGTGACATAGATAACAGCTCATGGCCCTTAGTCACTCTAGGAAAGGATGGTTCACATATGACTACTACTGGAGTGTCTGTTGGACAATACTGACTGTGACACTGCTAGGCTAGCTACTGGGGTGTCGTAGATATCCATATGCTACTTCTGAATACAGTTATGATAAACATGTTTGTCTCACAGATCTGAGAGACCTATACAGGTTATGTGCATAGTAAACTACTGTCGCAGACATGTGTGTTGAAATGCATGTGATATACTTATGTCATACCATTCAGCTGTCCAGTGTTATGCATACTGACCATATGTGTGCCACACATTTGTAGTCATTTACTCATAAGAGTTGGGTTATGCCCCGCAAATCATTGGCAAAGCTGTGAAGACTGACATTAGAACATAATAGCATATGTATGAGTGTCAGACATCCTCCATGGTATTTCTGTGTATGCAAAGCCTATTGTGCTATCAACTAACTTAAGTGTGTTACAGCAATATTATCAAAGTTTCAATAACTTTAGCCCATTGTCCCCCATTTATGTGTGCCGTCCTCCAGATGTCCTGCTCTAACAGGTTGAGAGGCATGACTGAGCAAGAAGAGTGTAAATACAGTGTGCAATACTGACATAATACAGAAATATATATCAGGTATTACCTGTGCACATGTATGTATGAGTATGTGCAGCTAGAAGCCTCAAAATAACAGACATGAGATGCAAAACGTCAGGTAAATAAGCTATACATGTTGTACATGTGTGTAATCTTAGTTTCTGTGCATCCAACAGACATAGATTTCCACAGCTACTGGTTGTTGCAATGCCCTGACACAAACATGGGTACTAGAATAAGCATGATTATCCGGTTGAAATTGGAGAGGTGTCCAACTGTGTTATGACCATGTGTTCATGCCTACTACAAACAGTTATATAAGCACCTACATAGCTGTATGGACTCAGCTATACCTGACTTGTAAAACCTGCCTCCACCAAGGTGGAGTAATCCCCTTTGGTGGACAGCAGCAATACACAAACCACATAATCGGTTACCATATTGGCTGTACAAGGACAATTAGGAGCAGGCGCCAACTTGGAAGCAGGTCAACCTTTATTTAAACAAGCACATACGGTCACAGGTGTGTCACTGTAAGCCTAACTATGAGTACAAATTGGACACATCCACCAAGGTCAATCACAAGGCTGTCTTTACATATGTCTTCCATCTCAGAGGCAACAAACCAACCCACCCTGTACTGGTGGTCAATCACACCACATGCACACACAGCATAGCTTTAGCCATCCCGCTGCAGACAGGTTAAGGGAAAACATCAGCCCCCTGTCCCACCATCAGTAGAGGTGGATATGCACAGCACCCACACCCCTCCCCTCATCATCAGGAAGCAGGTACATAATGCCTACTCAAGGGCAATAAAATAAGTCTCCATGAGACCTGATAACATCCCTATCTGCATCCTACATGAACTCAGGCATATGCTCCCAGCTCCATTACACACTGTACTCAAGCAAAGTCTGAGCGCCATTGCCGTCCCATCTACAAGGAAGATGGCCACTGTCATCCCTCTACAAAAATGTGAAAGATGAATGTTGGATTGTGCAATTTACTGGCTGTCATTCGGGGAAACATGACACATCAGGACCAAGAGTTTAATGCAAGTTCATACTGTGCTGATAGATGACAGGGGTATGATGTGGTCGTATGTGGTGGCTAATGATAACAAATGTTGATGTTTAGGTACTGAAAAGAACATTGACCAATGTATGAGGTCCTGGAATGTGTTTCCCTGTTTATGTCTTCAAAGTGACATGCACCATGTCCATCA
Source organism: Protopterus annectens (assembly GCF_019279795.1). Classification (NCBI taxonomy): domain Eukaryota; kingdom Metazoa; phylum Chordata; order Ceratodontiformes; family Protopteridae; genus Protopterus; species Protopterus annectens. Next base: position 1,093,291,296 of record NC_056745.1, read on the forward strand.
GCCACAGTAATCTGCAGCTGAAAATGAGGCTATCATTAACCTAATCATCCAGCACCATGGGGTTATGTTTGGCTGTAGACCACAGGATCTGTGGGAGTGGACTGCCCTGTGGGACAAGCTGGTCCACATGGTGAACAACATTGGCCACCATGGCTGCACATATGATCAGGTCAGGCATCGTGTGACTGACCTGATACATTGTGCTCGGCAAAGGGCTGCTTTTGTGGCCAGGGACCGTAACTCTACAGGTGGGGGTCCTGCCACACAGGCCCTACTTATGGAAGCAGAGAACCTCCTTGCTAATCTTTTAGTAGCCCCCACATACCAGCCAACACAAGAAACACAAGTCGTGGAGGTGGGTGGCACCCAGGCAACAGGCGAGGAGTGTCCAGGTAAGGCCACAGTGCACATCAATTGAATCATGTAGCAGTCATACTGGCTTCTGTAGAGTATCTAATGCATATGTGAGGTCAATCTGCATTTGTGGGTGGGGTTTAGTAATGCACACAAGTGCACATCTATGGTGGAGGACAGCAAATGTACTTTCAGAGCTTGTACTGAACGTGTGCAGAAAAGTAGCATTCATCTTCTACCAATGCCAAATGTGAGTCTGCTGACAATACCTCTCCCCCACAACTACATAGGTACGTCTGGTCTGGATGTGGGACAGCAGCCTGAAGCTGGTGAATATGGGATTGTCCTGTTGTGGCTCACCAGTACCCCAGGCATGTTAAGGTCATGCATTTTACCATGCCCACAACTGTTACTCTCAAACATATTGCAATATCTGCATGTTGACTTGTGCTGGGGTTAACTGCATTGCATCACAGTGGTCATCACAGAGGCCTATTTGCAGGAAATGTAACATATCTGTAGCATACCTTACAACCTGTCAATGCAATAAATATGGACAAAGACTGACAAAATGGGGGGACAAAGGCCGAAAACTAGGGACATATTTTATAAATTATTGTTATAAAGTGCATATAAATGGTGTACACACACTTATTAAAATGCCAGGTATTTGTGATATACAAAAATCGGATTGCAATAAAACATTTCCTAACTCTTTAAACCATTCATGTGATCTATAACCTGTACAATTCAATTGTAAAACAAACAAATCTGTTAAGGGAACAATTATGACAAATGAAAAATATACAAGAAGCTAGATGCATAAGTGTGCACAGGCTGAAGCTAATACTGTGTTGAAGCAGCTTTCAATATAAATACAGCATTACATCCTCTTGGGTACACACCTGCCATCAATTACAGAGACTCCTTTATTAACAGCAAATAACGGTCAGCTGTCCTACCAGGATTTACCTGACATTTACTCAGTTGTCTGCAACAGCAACAGCCATGGTTTGCATAGAGCCTAAGAAGCAGCAAAGAGATCTAATTTTCCAAAGGTATCAGCCTGGAGAAGGGCACAAAAACACTTCCACAGCATTGCATATGCAATGGAACACAGTGCAGACAGTCATCAAAAGGTGGTGGAAATGTGGGAAACAGAGACATTGCAAAGAAGAGGACATCCCACCAAATGTATTGAAGAGCCAAGACCCGAACTGGTCAGGGAGGCTGCCAGGAGGACCTACAGCAATGCTAAAGGAGTTGCAGAAATCTCTAGCAAGTACTGGTTGTGTACTACATGTGACAATAATCTCCTGTATTCTCCACATGTCTGGCCTGTGGGGTATGGTTGGAAGATGGAAGACTTTTCTCACACAGAACAACATCCAGGCCTAGCAAAATTCCCAAGAACAATGCATCATGTCTCCCAAAAGCATGTGGGAAAATGTGTTATGGTGTAATGAGACCAAGGTTTCACTTTTTGGCCACAATTTCAAAAGGTTTGTTTGGCACAATAACAACACTGTGCATCACCAAAAGAACACCTTCCCCATGGTGAAGCCTGGTGATGATAGTGTCCTGCTTTGGGGCTGCTGTTCATAAGCTGGAAGTGGGCCTTTAGCCAAGGTGGAGGGGATTATGAACAGTTCCAAATACCAGTCCCTTCTGGCCCAAAATCTTCATGTGTCTGCTAGAAAGCTGTAGATGAAGAGGAATTACACCTTTCCACACGACAATCACCCAAACCAAACATCCACATCACAACAAATGGCTTCACCAGAAGACAATCAATGTTTTAGAATGGCCCAGCCACAGTCCACACCTACATCCAATAGAAAATCAGTGGGGTGCCCTGAAGAGGGCTGTGCACAAGAGATGCCCTCACAATCTGACATATTTGGAGGGCTTCTGCAAGGGGGAGTATACAAATATTGCTAAGTCAAGATGTGTCATACTGATAAACACCTTCCCAAAAGGACTGACTGTTGTTATTAAATCAAAAGGTGCATTAACAAAGTATTAGTTTAAGGGTGTTCACACTCATGCAACCAGTCTATTGTACATATTTCACCTTCTAAATGTTACCTCTAACCCATGTGTTTGTTATTCAATTGGATTGCACAGGTTAAAAGTCACATTAAAGGTGGGAAATGTCATGACATGATTTCTGTGGTGTCATGTTATATATCAGAAAAACCTGGCATGTTAACAGGGGTGTGTACACTTATTATATCCACCGTAAGCTTAGCAGGTTGTTAGTGTAACCAGTTTTGTATTAACATACATGTACTGAAGGTGTTGAAGTGCGAAACTCAAACCATGTCATTAGTTACTGATGCCAATCCTCATATCATCCCAGTAATGTGTCAGACAAGCAGAGGATTTATGAGGAACAGACCAAATATATGAGCCACACAGCTAGACATTCAGTGAAACTCTGTACAGTTTATAGGTTTATAGGTAGGTATTAGGCTATCGGCCCAAGGGCCTAAGTAAGCATAGCCAACAAGGCTCCTTGGCTTACGACATCCAAGAAAGTTAATTTCCTGTGCCCCTGTCAAGCAGAGCCACAGAAGTGTTCCCCAGGGTGTATTTCCTATTTCCCATCCACTCATCAAGATTTTTCTTGAAGAGTGCTAATGAGGAACTTTGCTTGACATAGATGGGTAGCTTGTTCCAGAGTACGGGAAGTCTCTGGGACAGGAAGCTATCCCTCCAGCATGTCCCGTTTATTGTGGTGACAAGATTTAGGTCCCTAGAGCATGTAGCTTGGAGGGATTGGGATTTCTTAGCTCTGGGTTTGACATAGCTTTATATGTTAGGCAGAGATAACCTTGGAGTAGACGATATGCTACAGAGTAAAGCTGGAGTTTTTTAAGACAGTCAGTGTAGAGCATCTGTTTGAGGCCAGTAATCCTCTTTGTGAGGTACTTCTGTGGCCTTTCCAGCTGCTACAGATGTCTTGTGAGGTACATTCCAAAAGGGGTGTTGTACTCTATAATGGGTCTAATGAGTGTCGAGTAGAGGGGAACAATGACCTGTTTTTCCTGAATGAGAACCCTTTTGTGATGAGGTGTGCCCTGTGGAAGGATGTCCTGACTACTGTGGGGATGTGTTTATCAAGGGAGAGACTACTGTCTACCTGGGTCCCAAGGTCTCTTATCACACATTCAGCATTAAGTAGACTGCCACCTATGTGGCAGTTCATGGGTACAGAGTTTTTACCAAAGGGGAAGGCAATGCACTTTTTGGCACTGAGCTTGAGGCCATGGCTCTGACACCAGGCATCTGTCTAAGTGAGGCCCTTCTGTCAAATGTCCACATCATTTGGGGATTTGACTATGGCTCCTAGTTTGCAGTCATCTGCGAATTTCATTAGCCAAAGGCCTTCTATGTTATCCTGTACTTCAGAAAAGTAGATAGCAAACAGGAGAGGTCCCAGGACTGAACCCTGTGGTACTCCACTTGTCACTGGTTTGAAGTCAGATTTGGAGTCTGCAACTTTTATAGTGTGGGTTCTGTCAGTGAGCCAGTTGGCAACCCATCTTGTGACGTAGAGATTTATACCTAGTTTAGTGAGTTTAGCTATAATTCCAGAATGACGGATGATGTTGAAAGCCTTGGCGAGGTCAAGATAGGCTGTGTGAACCACCTTACCCTCGTCTACGGCTTTGGTGAGTGTCTCAAAGATGTCTATCAGGTTGAGGAGGCATGATCTGTCTTTCACAAACCCAAACTGGGTGTGGCCCAGAGTTTGGAGGTTACCAATGTCTTTGTTTATGGGTTCCATGATGATACGTTCCATGGCCTTACAGACTAGGCTCATCAGGCTAATAGGGAGATAGTTCCCAGGATCAGTGGTGGCTCCCCCTTTGTGGAGTGGGATAGCTGTTGCTGTGCACCATTCAGTGGGCACAAAGCCTGATGTGAGGCTATGATTTAACATGGTGCTTAGGTGGGGAGCCAGTTTGTTCTGAAGTTTGTGTAAAACACAACCTGGGATGTTGTCCGGTCACATGGATGCTGTGTTTTTGGCTTTAGAGAGTGCAACTTTTACCTGCGTAGTTGTGATTATGGGGACTCTGCATTCTTCCTGTATAGATATGGGTCCTTTAGGGGAGTGAGAGGGGATAAAGTTAGCACTGAACCTATCTGCCAGGATGTTGGCAATATCAGTTGGTTTTGCAATTTTCGTGCCATTGTGCTGTAACTCAGAGCAGATCTGGGTGTTGCCATTGAGATCCTTGACATAGCTATAGAATGCTTTGTGGTTGTCCCTAGAATCAGTAGTGATTTTGTTTTCATAGCTAGCTTTGGAGGGTCTTATAAGGGATCTCAGCTTCTTACTGAGGCTGACCAGGGAGCTCCTCCACTCATGGGATTTTACTGTCATTTGCAACAGTTTCTTCCTTCTGTTGTAGAGTTTGTTTATGGCAGGGGACCACCAGATTGGCTTCTTTTTTTTTTGGAGGATAATGTCTTGGTTCTGTTTGGGATAGCATGACCCATGCACTTGTGTAAGTGCTTATAGAGTGCATTTGTGTAGGATTTAGCAGTCATAACTGTATTGTCCATTTGCATGGGTGTCATGAAGTTCACCACTTCTGTCTTAAGAAGCATGAAGTTGGCTTTGGAGAAATTTTTTACCATGGTTTCCTTAATGGGGGGTGGGAGCAGGATGTGGATATCTAGGGTGATTAGCTGATTGTTGGATCTGACCAACAAGGAGTTGACTTCAGGTGTGGAACACCGGTCACTCATGGTGGTAATGACTAGGTCTAGGATATTGTTGCCCCTGGTGGGGTGTGGATAAGTTGATCCAGGGCATTGTAATTTATGAATTCCAGAAAGCATTGAGCGGAGTTGGTACATGAGTAGTTTTCCCAGTTAATGGTGGGGTAGTTGAAATTTCCCATTATTAGGGTGTTTGGTTGAACCCCAATATTTTTCAGTATATCAAGAAAAGAGGAGTGGGAATCCTGAGGCATGGTGGGGGATCTGTAGCAAGCTACAATTTGGATTACAGTTTTTCCCAGCATTAGTTGCACTTGGATAACCTCAGATGCATTATGCTGAGCAACTAGCCTGGAGGTGTGGATATCCTTAATGAATATGGACACACCTCTGCCTTTGGTGTTCCGATCCAGGTTAAGTGGCCGAAAAATGTGGTATGAGTTATAGCCTGGTAATGCAGGGGTGCTCTCTGGAGCCTTGAACCAGGTCTCAGTCACTGCACAGATATCGATATTCTCCATTTTAAGGAGTGCCTTGAGGGAGTGCATTTTGAGATTTAGACTTCTAGCATTGAGTAGCATTACCCTCAGTTTTTGCTTGCCTGTTCCTGTTACGGTGGTGAATTTGTCATTTGAACCTTGAATAAAAAAGGCACTATAGGGGTGTTGAGAGGTATGTTCTGTAGGAGTTGGCACTGTGCTATACAGGTGAACAGCAATAATGTGTACATGGCTACAGAGTGTGCTAGGTGAAGGCCCATCACCTACTAACACTACTCACATACCCCAGAGATGTATATTAGTAGTAACATTAAGTGGAAAAGGCGGCACTGCATGATGTTGAGGCCCTGTCCAGAATGTGTATGTTATGATCTGATTGTGTCCTGAATGTCACCAGTTGGCTATTGTGAGGTCTGTGTGATGCCTTTGTGCCACCTCACCTGTATGTGTCTGTGTGGGTGTCCGTGTGTGTGTGTGTGTGTGTGTGTGTGTGTGTGTGTGTGTGTGTGTGTGTGTGTGTGTGTGTGTATACCAGCAAACCTTATAGCGCAGGTATTAATTTACATATGTTGCCATCCCCTCACAGGTGGACATGGTGGTTATGGTCCCTCCCGCTCAGAATCTGATGTCAGTTTCTCTGCAGACTCTGACAATGGTGGTGGTCATAGTGGGGCACATGTGGGGTTGTCAGGGGCTGAATCTGTGCAATCAGTTGGCATCCAACAGTCATCCACAATGTCCCCACACACAGTCACAATGCACACACATTCCCCATCCCAGCAGCCATAGATAACGGACAGTTGGCAGGTGGTGGCATGGAACAGGCTAGTGTGGTGGCTATGGCAAGTGTAAATGTAGCCACTAGCCCAGTGGCGGCTGGTGACTTCAAATCAAAGGGGGGCTGCAGGAGACAGCTGAATGGGTGGGGTCAATGGGAAGGGGTGCAGCCAACTAGAAAGGGGAGGAACTGTGTTCAAAACCACAAAAACTAAGTTTAATTAAATACGCTGCCTGGGTGCCAAACTGTCATTATGAGAGTCCAATCAAGACAAAATGAAGTGTAGAAGAATAAAAATATTTCAATGCATTGGCTGCATGACAGCTTACTTAATATCTACATGGAAACAAAAAGGTTGTGAGGCATGAAAAAATAAATTTCTTTTTAAATACATTACTGGAATGCCAGTCAAAATCAAGTATAAGAAAAACAAGTAGCACTCAACTCAAACCACTTCTCCTTGCACTGCAGTTCTAATTATAATTTATATTCAGCTTTATTAAAGTACCAAGCAACACACTGAAAGTAGAAATCTCTGTGATGCCCCCACTATCTACTTGTTTCATAGGGAAAACATGATCAAAGTAAAAAATGAAAAGCAAACAAGAAACAAGCTCAAGATACTTTGCTTAAAGAATTACTGTACAGGTTATGGACCACACATGATTGGCATTCTGTTTAGTTTACGGGTAAAGCCTACAGAGATGACTGGAAGTCTCCAACAAGTGTAATGAGCTTCTTAAAATAATGTAATCCTGTCCTTTATTACAAATACTGTCATATGCATTTCAATACCCAAGGCTTATACATTATCTAGTTAAGTATTCTCTGCATGGCAACAGAAAGGCTTTCAATGTTGGCAATTCTTTAACAGTTTGCTTATTAAAGCTTACTTGCATCTTACAATCTCAGACAAGATTACCTAATGGTCATTAAAGCATTGCTACTTAAACAAAGAGCAACAGGCACTTTGAGTAATAAGCATAAATCAACAATACAAAAATATGACAAACCAGACCATTTTGCAAAATCAAGGACAGATGAAAAGCCACTGTAGTACTTGTGTCTACCTTGGATGGTGGTTACTCTGCACATAACTACTGCATAACTACTCCTTGCCTTGCTTGGACACATCCAGAGTCACTACATGGGGGAAACAAGTATGTCACAATTTGAAATGTCTCTGGCTGACTGTGATGGCCCTGACACATTTGTCATACCTCTCAACCTCAGAGCAAGAAATCTGGACAAAGCCATACATAGAAGTGGGATAAAGGCCCAAAAATAAGGACAATTTTTAAATATTGCTCTTATAAACTTAGAAAGATAATAGAATAGGTCTTGCATTAGTATGAATTTTCTGAAGGGTATGAAATCTGAAACTCAAATGTCTGTCATTATTTTCTAACTTCAGTCTTTAATGATTTGTCACTAATTTGCCAAAAAAAAAAAAATTTATGAAAAATGGACCAAAAATGTGATGCAAAAATATAAAATAGCCATAAAATACAGCTGGGAACCTGTCAAAGAAGGGACACTTTAATATTAGTACTGCTAACTTGAGCAGCTGACAAAATAATCTACATGCATTTCTGAAATAAAAGTAATCTATAACTCTGGTTATTACAGTTATTTCTTAATTGTAAACCCTCCATGTTTTCTTCCAAAATTACTATTTTGCGGAGGGATTATTAGGGGGAAGAGCAACATTTTGAGCCAAAATCGGGGACAATTGAGAGGTTTGGCTATGCCTAATTCTATAAAGCAATTTAGTTGCATGTACCTCTCAACTTGTATAAACTGAGACAGTTGATAGAATAACAGGTCTTAATTTAGCATGCATTTTTCTGAAGGTTATGAAGTCTGAAACTCAGTGTGTCATTATTTAGTGACTTGATTCCTAAATGATTTGCCAGAAAACCAGAAATTTTATGAGGAACAACCAAAAATAAGAAGCAAAATTCTATTCATTCTTTGAAAATCTGGACAGTTGGGAGGTATAGTTCAGCTGGGGCTGTCTGAGTTTGCCACACTTCCCCCCTCACAAAATCATGGTCGAATGGAGCCTCCCCCCTGCAGCCATTCCAATGATCCATTACTTGGCTATTTCACTCCATTTACCATAAACACTAATATGCATACTGCTTTACTTCTATGATGATTTGGACTTCATTTGAAAGTTTTATTTTGCATTTTACAGCACAAAACACTAAGACATCTGCTAAACAAAGCAATGCAGTCTCACAATGAAAACAGACTTAGCATTAAAACTTCTCTGCCCTTGAAACTCACATTCATTGAAACCCACATTCAAAGAAAATACATTTTGCTAGTAGCAGATAAAGATTAATTCTGGGCTGTTTTGTAATTATAGGCCCCTTGCATATGAAACATACATGTGCACTTTGATACACCTTCCTGACTGTACTAAATTATATTCCTTGTACAATACAGTACAGTTGTTAGAGGGCATTTTAAATTTATTAAACAATGAAACAAAACGCATGCACCAATAATGACAAAACTGCCCAATTCAGGACATTTTTCCAGTAAACAATGAAACAAAATGCATGCACCCGTAATATCTCAAACTTCTACAGTACACCATTATCAGTAAATATGCACAATTCTACAGTCCACCATTATCAGTAAATATGCACAATCTCTGAAGTAGTAAAAGTCATCTAAATAATTCCACATTAAAGAAATATGTAACTAATGAAGAGGTTGCTGCTAGCAAGCACCTTTATATTTCATGGTTTCATCAAAAAATAAAGTGTCTGTTGCCCCTGAGGAATAAATTGCCTATATTACATTAAAAAATGATAAGCTAGTAATATTGCAATATGAAATGGATGGCAAACTGATAACAGGCTCATAGTTAGTATCTTCACCAAGGAAGACATTCTCAGTACGACAGCAACCACCCCTTGTGGGAGTAGAACCCACACCCTTCTGCATCAAAAGCAATTACACAACCCACTGTGCTATTAACAATGCAAGCAGACTTAGCATAAGCAGCACTAAACTTCTCATCCCCTGCAGCTCTCAGCTCCTTGTAAAATCTACTCATTACTCAACTGCATCTCAACTTTGCAGCATAAAAAATCTGGAAAAAGCCAAAATTTATGGGGGGGGGGTCAAAAGCCCAAAAAACAGGGACACATTAAACATTGCTTGTATAATCTTGGAAAGTTGCTAGAATAAAATGCTGTGTTACCACCATACATTTTACTGCCAAGGTCCCTGTGCAAAACAGTCAGAGCAACATACCACTACACCAAATCAGCTGCTTTGTGAAATAAAAATGCTGTGTTACCACCATACATTTTACTGCCAAGGTCCCTGTACAAAGCAGTCAGAGCAACATACCACTATGCCAAATCAGCTGCTTTGTGAAAGCGAGGAAGACTGAAACTTAAATGGCTATCATTTAGTGAATTCAGTTTTCTCCATAGCTGTCAACCTCTTAGCAGAAAACACCTGGACAAACCCAGTAATGAGGGAATACAGCCCTCAAACATATTCAGTGAATTCAGTTCTTGCCATAGCTGTCAACCTTAGCACAAAAAACCTGGACAAAGCCAATAATGGGGGAATACAGTCCCAAAAAATAGGGACAAATTTCAAATATTCATCTTATAAACTTAGAAAATTGCTAGAATAAAAGGTTGTGTTACTATGTATTTTTTGAAGAATATGAAGTCTGAAATTCAAATGCCTGTCAATTTCACTTCTGACGGAACAAAAACAATTTTTAGCAGATGCCCAGGGAGAAATACTGCAGACACGTCTTTGTAAAATGGCAGGACACCAGAGCAAATCCACACAAACACAGGGAGGAGATGCAGACTCCACACAGAAGGCACCCCAGCCAAGAATCAAACCAGAAAACCTATAGCTGTGAGGCAACAATGCTACCACTGCACCATCAAATATGTAAGAAACTAAATATTCAGAAACCTGAAGTCTGAAATTCAAATGCCTGTCAATTTTCTTTAACATTTGTTAACTAGGACAGTCTGACTTGGAACAAAAAAACAATTTTCAGCAGAGACCCAGGAAGAAATAATGCAGACATGTCTTTGTAACATGGGATGACACAAAAGCAAACCCACACAAACACAGGGAGAAGATGCAGACCCCACACAGAAGGCACCACAGCCAAGAATCAAACCTGAGAACCTGCAGCTGTGAAGCAACAGTGCTACCACTGCACCATCAAATATCAAGCATTGAAACATTTAGAAACCACAGATATTATGAGGAATAGAACAGATCAAATATGAGGCCAAATCTGCACATTTTTTACAAATGGTGGTGGGTAGGGAATTCAGGCCCTTAACACCTGCATACAAGGTACAGGGTTCAAGCCTGAGGTATTCCCTACACACCACCATGAGTTTGCTCTAGCCACCAGTATATAGGGGAATTTCACACACACACATACACACACACACACACACACACACACACACACACACACACACACACACACACACACACATACACACACACACACCTCCGAATCATGCAGTTGAAATCCAAGCCGCACACCTACCTCCATGTCCAGACCCGAATCCAGGAAGCAGTAGCCCGCGAGAGCTTAAAACTCACCTCATCTCTCTCCTGATTGGTCCTGTCTGCTGATGAAGCAGTCTGGAGCTCCTCTGTTCTGTGCGGTCATCACCGCACAGATTCCTGGGCATCTACGGAGCAGTCTGAGTGTGTCTGCGCGGAGTTCTGGGACTTGTGAAAACATTTTTTTCTTAATTTTATGTTTCACAGTTTGTTTTCTAGGTGGGAGGGCTGCAATCCTATAGCAGGAGTTGCCCCTGCACTAGCCATAGGCAAAGTGCAGATGAGGTCCCACAAAACAGGATGTCACATGTGCTACAGCAGATGTCACCAGGCACATATTTCAGGCTGTCATGGATGCACAGGCATATAGTGAACACAACACCAGACAAATACTCAGGGTTTTGGATGCAACTCTTCCTGGTTTAAATGATGACATACATGACCTTTCTCAAAATACTGAGGTCATGAATAGATGGTGAGGTGAGACCTTGGCAATCCTCGACCATAGTATGTTTGTGCTAGAGTGTGTGGTGGGAGATGGGTGTCAGCCATGTGGATGTAGGTCAGGACCAACATCAGCTGAGAGTCTACGGAACTGTGCACCTTTACACTCCCATAGTGGCAGTACCACCAGCACTACTGAAGGGGGTGCTGTCCACAACACAACAGAGCAGGCCATGAGGACATGGTCCTGGCAGTCCCATCAGGAACATTGATCCAGCAGGCAGCAGTCACCATTGGGAAGCAGTACTGCATCTGGCCTTGGGTTTGGTGGTGTCAGTGAGACCCCTGGCAGGACCAGTTCCCATGTCCATGGCTGGAGATGGTGAACTGTACACCCAGCCATGTACGGTCCACAGCTGTCCAACATATCCCTGTGTAGGGCAGCCACATGGCATGACTGTGTGCATACATATGCACACATATCGCCATCATAGCCAGGTCACCTCCAGATACACACACACCACCTCTGCATGGCCCATTCATAGAACACCCCTCCAAACATACACACATGATGTTAACTGTATGGCCCAGCCTAGACCTCTGGCAAACCCACACAACACCCTGTGCATATGATGATACCACTGCCACATCCCTGTCATCGATACCACCGATGCAGAGACATGCTAATATGGTTCTGATGCATAGGGTGAATTAAGTACAGCTTAGTTATGTAATGTTGTGTAAAGTGCTGTCAGCTAGCAATTGTAATGGGTACATTTCAGAGTGTGTGTATCTTTTCAGCCAATTATGCATTATTGGTGTTAGTAATGCTGAAGGAATGTAGTCTCACATGATGTATTCTGTTTGTGTTCTAGGTGTCTGTGCATCAGCAGGAGGTGGCCCTGCAGAAATTGCAGTGAAAGGTATGGCAGAGTGGTAACACATTGAGCATGTCAGAGCCAAGGTACAGCTGTATACATATACATTTACCAGGTCTATATAATAGTTACTGCATGTGCCACAGAGCTTATAGGGCTGAGGGGTGTATACAGGTAAGTCCATGGTGGTTGACTTCAGCAGGCCTTGTGAAGTGGACAATGGTAAGTGTAGTGGGTAGAACACACCTCAGATTGGTAAAACCCACACTCAAAGAAGATATTGTGTTGACCAAACATACAGAGAATACTGTTGCCACACACAGTCTCACACAAACACACACACACACACACACACACACACACACACACACACACACACACACACACACATGCACAGGATCAAAGCTGCCAGTGCTGTGTTTGGAACCGCTACCCATCTAGTTAATGGTACTACAGTGTTATACAGTTATCCCAGGTGGCATGGAACTAATAGTGTAATGACTGTTCCCAGGTATCTGTAAAGTGAATAACATCATGTGCCCTTGTGAAGTATGGCAATGGGGTGTGTACTGGGTGTGGAGGACTCATTAGACTGTCACCTACAAGTCTACACACTCACAAACACTCCTATACATGCCAATGCACACACAATTGCCAGTAATGACATTAGCAGCCCT
>NC_056745.1:1093306744-1093389244 GCF_019279795.1 Protopterus annectens
CCACAAAATACTTTAACTTACACACACACACACACACACACACACACACACACACACACACACACATACACACACTTGCCAGAACTGAGATTAGAACCCCTGCCTAACTAGTTATTTGTACTATAGTGTTACACAATTGTGGCATGTGCCACAGAGCTTATAGGGCTGAGGCCTACCCAAAGGTACTTCTAAGGTGACTGACATCAGCAAGACTGCTAAAGTAGGGCAATCAGAAGTGTACTGGGTGTGAACAGACTCAAAATCTTTAACCTACAAACACACACACACACACACACACACACACACACACACACACACACAAACTTTTACATTTGGCAGGACTGACATTAGAACCCCTACCTAGCTAGTTATTTGTACTATAGCACTGCACAATTATCGCACATGCCACAGGGCTTATGGGGTGAGAGCTGCTCAAAGGTACTTCTAAGGTGACTGACTTCAGCAGGGCAATGGAAAGTGTATTGGGTGTAAACATGCTCAAAATATTTAATGTACAGACACACAACTTTTTACATTTACCAGAACTGAGATTAGAACCCCTACCTTACTAGCTATTTACACTATATTATTACACAATTACAACATGTGCCACAGAGCTTATGGGACTAAGGGCTGCCCAAAGGTACTTCTAAGGTGACTGACATCAGCAGGACTGCTAAAGTAGGGCAATGGGAAGTACACTGGGTGTGAACAGGCTCAAAATCTTTAACCTACAAACACACACAGTTTTACATTTGCCAGGATTAAGTTTAGAACACCTACCTAATTATTTATTTGCACTACAATGTTATGCAGTTATTGCACATGCCACAAAGCTTATAGGACTAAGAGCTGCCCAAAGGTACTTCTAAGGTGACTGACATCAGCAGGACTGCTAAAGTAGAGCAATATGACATGTACTGGGTGTGAACAAGCTCAAAATCTTTAACCTACAAACACACACACCTTTATATTTACCAGGACTGAGATTATAACTCCTACATAGCTAGCTATTTGTACTATAGTGCTATGCAATTATCACATGCGCCACAGAGCTTATAGGGCTGAGGCCTGCAGAAAGCAACTTCTAAGGTGACTGACATCAGCAGGACTGCTAAAGTCAGACAATGGGAAGTGTATTGAGTGTGAATGGGCTCAAAACCTTTAACTTACAGACACACAACACAAACACACACACTTTTACATTTGCCATAACTAAGATTAGACACCATACCTAAATAGTTATTTGTACTATAGTGTTATGCAGTTATCTCACACAACACAGAGTGTATAGGGCAGAGGCTAGTCCAACAGTACTTCTATAGTGAATGACATCAGCAGATCTTGTGAAGTAGGGAAATGGGAGGTGTACTGGGTGGGAATGGACTAAAACACTTATTTCTAGACACACCTTCACTGTTAAATATGCCGGGACTGTGATTAGAACCTCTATCTATCTAGTTATTTGTATAATAGTGTTACTCAGTTATCACACGTGCTATGGAGCTTACAGGACTGAAGCTAGTCCAGAGGTATTTCTAAGGTGAATGACACTGGCAGATGTTGTAAAGTAGGGCAATGGGAAGTGTACTGGGTGGGTAAGGCATCATAATACTTAGACCTACAGAAACACACACACACACACACACACACATACACAAAGGTACTAGATGTGATATTCCAACCCCCATCTCAGTACCATCAGACAATGAATCTCATCTTCATGCTGGCACATGCCAGTGTTTACAACTGGTATACAAATGTCTGCAGCAGTACATCACTATATGCCATTCAGGGTATCCCTGTGTATGACTCACTTTCTGTATGTGTCTCCCTGTGTGTCTCACTCTATCACTGTCTGTCCCTCTCTTCCCCGTGTCTATGTGTGTGTATGCTTGACATATTGTAATATGTTGCCCATATATATATATATATATATATATATATATATATATATATATATATATATATATATCTTTATAATATATAATATATATATATATGTGTGTGTGTGTGTGTGTGTGTGTCTGTGTGTGTGTGTGTGTGTGTGTGTGTGTGTGTGTGTGTGTGTGTGTGTGTGTGTGTGTGTGTGTGTGAGAGAGAGAAAGTGTGTGTGTGTGTATCACACACAACATATGCAGATATACCACATATGTGCCACCTACAGCTGGCTGTGGGTGATCCTGTCTGATGTGTATGTGGAGACAGGTTTACCTAGCTGTTTATGCAAAGACACTTGCACAATGCAGGAATATATAGTCTGATGTGGTTTCAGACATGGACTTCACTTTTCCAAGTGTAGGAGCATGCTCAGTATGACCTTCTATACTAAGTGTGGGAATCCATTACAGGGATAGTTGTACTCTGGTCCGTGGTGTTGTGTGCCACAGCCATACCTTGCAACCTGTTTGTGCAAGATTTCTGGAGACAGGCTGCCAGTAGGGGGAAACAATGGGCCAAATATAACGGGGTATTGTAACTGTTGCTGTTATCAATGTATGAGTTGCTTGAATGACAGGGTTTGTTTTAGCAGACATTTTCTGACATGTGTAATGTTTGACACTGTACTGTAGTGTGTCATTACCTCCTGACAGGTATAATCAGATCATCACAGTTGTTTACCAGAGAAATACAAGATGGATGATGCACAGACCTATATTATGAGGTAAAGGCTGGACATTATTGAACAATCCGGCCAGTTGGGAGGTGTAGCTACATCTGATTGACTGATGAAACTGTGTAAAAGGTTGAGCACCTTGGTGATATGCTGGCTGGGGATCTACTGGTCGTGCAGTTTTCTTCTTACCTGACAGATCATATACTGGTGTGGCCATACCTGTCAACTGTACTGATTCTCACAGATTATCCAGATGCATGCCTCATATATCTGGTTGGTTTCCCTTAATATTGTGGTTTTCTAGCACATTTGTTGGAACTCAGTTAGGGTTGTAGTCAGGGAATACTGACAGAACATTAGAGTTTCATACTTCACACCCTTCATGACATCCATGCTACTACACACACCCTCTGTTTTTCTATCAACTGTCTAGCATTATGAGAGCAATATTTCAAATGTGTGCCTATAGTCTGGCCTTTAGCCCACCATTATGTATGGCTTTGTCCAGATTTCTTCCTCTATGAGGTTGAGAGGTATGCTACTAGCATTTAGCAGCATGGCCTTGCATTTGCATTTTGTTGACTGTGTGATGTTGGTAGTATGGATCCCATGATATTCGCTACAAAGGCACTATGGGTGAGGCATGGGCCTTCACCAGAGGCCTGTAGGCCATATGAGACTGCTGCAGGCCATCAGTGGCGAAGCAGTGCGTTCTGTCACTCATATGTTCCCAGGCTGCCAGGCAGTGGACCCTCCTGGGGTGACAATGGTAAGAGACAGAATGCACTGCTTTGCTACTAGGCACCATACCTTTCTACATATGTGAGACAGACATCTGGACAAAGCCATGAGTCATTGGGTGGCAAAGGCCTAAATATAAAGATCATTGTAACTATTGGCCTTACAAACCTAGAAGGGCTATACAATAACAGATTTTGCATTAGCATGCATTTTTCTATGGGGCATGAAGTCTGAGACACTACAGTCCATCTATATTTTCTGACTTTAAACTTTTGTTGTTTGCCAGTGATTTGCCAGACAACCACTATTTCAGATTAAAGACACCACAGACCTGATGCAAACCTGTGTACATTCTGGAAAAGGTCTGTACAGTTGAGAGGCATGGTAGGCACTATGTAGGTTACTCCAACCTGTGTGCTGTTCATATGTGTGGCCCCCTGTACATGACCTTCCAGCTTCCTGGCAGCAATGGACATTGACATCTAGACAGTGTGTAGAACTCCCACCATATGTGTAGCTGACATGCAAAATAGTTGGCACTGCATTTCATGGAACATGGCCCTGTCTACCACAGTACTGCATATTGTTGACATACAACAAGTTATCATGTTGATTGGGGCAGCTCTGGTGATGTGTGCTCTGCTGCTATTACCCTACAAACTTACATGTTACTGCATTTCTATGTGAATATGTGTGGGGGGCACACCTGTCAACAGTACACATTTGCACAGACTGTGCTGATATTGATTTATATTTTTGTTCCATTTACCATAGTATTGTGCCCTGTCTTGGAGAATAGAGGCATATCACTAGAGACCACAGGTTAGATTGTAATGCCATACAATTCAGTTTCAGACTTCTTACCTTTCTGAGAGTCTTACTGCAACTAGAAGGCCTGCTGTGATGTCACTGTGTAAGTCTGAAAGGAGGGTATTCCATCATTGCCACCATTTGTGTGCCTTTGCCAGACATTCATTTATGTTTTTTTATGGCTGACTTGCTGTGTGAGTTATCCACCCCATTCCCTTGCATGCATACATGCAGCATTACCATAGATATTCTACCAAAACATACTAATCCATTCATTTAGTGTTAAGAAGACTGACTTACCTTGTGCCTGTGGAAGTTGTGAGGACAGTGCTTGAGGGACTCCTATGTTGGATGCACACAGTACACTGCCTATACATGGTAAGTTACAGGTAATGTGATGTGTGTGTCATCCATTTTACTGTGTGTGTGAGTCAGAGAAGTGTCAGTCCCTGGGTCCCCACAGTGTCAGTGTGTGTGCTATTTGTTGCCTCTTTTCCAAGGCCTGCGCATACTGGGCATGTCTCCATCTGCCTACAGGAGCAGGCTCAGGGGCCTCCTCCTCTGATTCCCTTTGTACCTGTGGGGACCTTCCCCATGCTGTTCCTGCTACAGCTGTTTCCGCAGGATCATATTGTGTAGCATGGTACATACTATGAACATGTATGCACATGTGGCTGGAGAGTACTGCAAGGCTCCACCAGATATGTCAAGACAGTGGAACTGTGACTTGAGCAACCCCAACAAATGCTCTATAATGATCCTGGTCTATGTGTGTGCCTCATTATGGCATTCTTGAGTGGGTGTGTGTGCATTTCTGATGGGTGTCATCATCCACGGATCCAGCACATAGCCAGCATCCCCCACCAGATGGCCATACAGGATGTCCCCACTGGTAAATGCCCTGTACAGCTGTGACAAATGCCAGATGTGGGAGTCATGATAGCTTCCAGGGCTGCAAGCACACGCATTCATAATAATGCCCTGGGCATTGCACATGACCTGGCAGTTGATGGAGGAGAAGCCCTTGCATTTTATGTAGACCTTACCCTGTTCACCGGGTGGTGCTTTGATGCATTCTATCACACCCAGTACTCCGGGTATTCTGCTAGACACTGAAAGAGATTCATAATGTTTGGTCCTCTCCTCACAGGTGTTGGGAAAGTAAATGTGTTCACCGGCATGTGGTAGGATGGCATCCAGAAACTGGTGGAGTAATCTGCATGTGGATGCCTGTGAGACCCCCATGATGTCCTCAGTAGGTCTTTTGACAGTACCTGTAGCTAGTATTCTTAAGGCTACACATACCTTGGTATCCACTGGGATGGGTTCCCCTCTGTTAGCTCTGGTTCTGAGTTGAGGCCGGCACAGCTCAATTATTTGCTGCAGTACATCTCTGTCCACCCTGTAGCATTCTATCTCCAGATCATGTAGCCCCTGGTAAGTTACCCTGGGTCTGAAAACTCTTCTCCTCCTCCTTGGTCTGTGGCAGTTGTCAGCATTATCCTCCTCACTGCCCTCAGCCTCTAGCATATACTGATGGATGAAAGCAATGGCAGCCCCTAACATTTTTTCGGTTAAAATTCCCCCGCATGCATACACCAATGGTGCAGAGTTTGTGGGAAAAAACAGACTGTAAGGTGTTTCTCTAGTTTATACTGTTGTGCTACAGATGCTGCCTGTATGATTATCTGGCTATGATGCATTCCACCTGCCAGCTATGTTATTTGTACTTGACTGCCTTAATTCTGCTATTTTCCATTTTTAAATTTTCCCCTTCCCATTTCTACCTCTTTTAAGCCCGGAGGTGCACCATGCAAACCCGGTGCCCAAATGTAAACCATCTTGCTATTTCCATTTTTTAAATTTATTTATTTAGACCCTGTGTGAGCCGCACAAACCCGTTTAGCTAATATAAACACTGAGAAATGGACCTCCCAGGACACAAATACTCATTTCATGGAATAAGTCAATACAGCTTCAGACACATTCCCTTGCTTAGCTGTGCTTAGCTAAGTTTAGGTGGGAGCCATGGAGCTCCAATGTGCTTACACCAAGCATGACACACCCCATTTTCATAGCTGCTGCTCCTCCTGCTTACACCACTGACTTATAGCACCTGCACTGTTAGGTGCAGTTTGGCACTTAGCTTCTTTTTGTGATTCAGTAAATTACCTCATTAGCATACCCCATTGCCTTAGTCCCTAGTTACTGCACTACACCAGAGCCTTTCCCCTTAGCAACCAGTGTTACCGGTTATTGATTTGATTCTACCTTATAGCACCTACATGGTTAGGTGCAGTATGGCACTTAGAAACTTTTTGTGATTCAGTAAATTTCCCTGATTACCATACCCCACTGCCTTAGTCCCTAGTTACTGCACTACACCAGAGCTTTTTCCCCTTAGCAACCACTGTTCCCTGGTATTGTTTCGATTCTGCATACCATAGACTATAATGGCAAAATGCAGATTTCACTTAAAATCGCCTTTTCAACTTTTTTTTAATATTTTCGTCACAATCCCGTTTGTGTGCTGCTGTCCTATGTTTAAACGGATGAGATCTGTCAAAAAAAACTTTTATTTTTATAAAATCAAAACACTTTTTCATGCCAACGGTCATATATTTGGCCAATGGCATGCCTAAAGATTATGATACATGCTTTTATTTGAGCTGCCATGCCTCCGTTTTGATTTTTGCAGAAATGTATTTGGCTAGTAGCCAAATACATTTCTGCAGGTAACACTATTCCTGCATAGATGCCTGCCTGCTTCCTAAATCACTAATTCACCTAATTTGCATGTTTTTCACCAGCATATGGGGTAATTAGCATTATTCAATGTTGTCCATGCTAGAATAGTGCTGCCAGGCTCATGCACATCCCCAGGCTTGTTTGCTGGATCTCTCAGCGGCCATATTATGTGCAGGAGTGGCTGCACTATTCTTACACTCCATGTAAGTTTTATTAAATCCCAGGGACTGTCTAGCTATCAAGCAGCTGTCCTGGATAGAATTACCCAATCTTCTCACATATAACAATCTTACTATAGCCCAGCAAATCCTGTATTATCCTGACAGAGTACCTGCACTTCAAGGCCTCCTTAATATCTATTTTAACAGATGCCTTTTAAGATCCACCAACAAAGCCCTGGTTGACATAACCAAAAGCAAAAATAACTCTGGGGATTCCTTATAGTCCACTTCTGTTGCAAAGATATGTAATTCCTTTCCCATAGATATTAGGTCCACAGAACCCAAAAATACTTTCAGAAAACTCCTCCGGTCCCATTTAAACAATTCTTGGTTATGTAACTGTTCTAATCCTGGGTGGTCTCCCTTACAAGATCAATACTGCACTTGTATCCTCTAAGGAATCTTTTATTAGTTACTACCTATGTTCTTTTCATATATGTGTGATTGCTGCATTAACCATTGTTGAATGTTACCTTACAGCTGTGTAATTGTCCTACAACCATATTGTCTTTGGTTACACAATGTAAATGTATTTTTTTCTCATTACTTTATCTACTTTTCTGTATCTGTATTGTACCCTATTAATTTGTGAATGTTTTTTTTTTTACTGTACAACTCTCTGTGAAGCTTTCTAAGTTGTATTTCCTGTATTAATCTCTGCGGAGCTTTTCTCTCTGGGCCTTCGCTGAAAATGGGATTCTCAACCAGTCGGACTCTCCTAGTAAACAAATGTAAAATAAATATAACTAAATAAATAAATAAATAATAGGCCAGATGGGCATAGAAAATTTTCTATCACATCATGGTCTTCTCAAACATTTGTAATGGAAAAAATAACTGATATGCATGCCTATGCCACCAGCAGATAACAAACAATGCAGACAGTAAAACTAAGGGAATATTGTGAAATGTAATCCATCTGTAAAGGTGAAATATAGCATTTTCTAAACAAAATAAAACAGCAACATTCCTTTGCATTAAATTAATTGTGACACTAGAAACATGTTTTGCAAGCAAGTGCGAAATGCAATCCATCAGTAAAGGTGAAATATAGCATTTTCTAAACAAAATAAAACAGCAACATACCTTTGCATTAAATTAATCATGACACTAGAAATATGTTTTGTAAGCAAATAGCATTCAACTCTCTAGATCCCAACAGTCTCCACTACAGTGATACAGTTTACTTGTCTACCCATTTACCTTTATATAGTGTAGATTCAGCCTTGTTAAGCACTTTGGATATGCAAATGAGGTGTAAACCCATTGGCATTCATGAATTCCAAAGACTACATTAAGTGCAGGAAATGTAAACATGGTTTAAGGACCTACACAATTGTATGCACATGCTCTACCCCTGCAAGGATGAGCACTGAGAAGTGTTACCTGCTAAGTGCTTACAAGTGTGACTCTGACTGCAGGAGCAATCAGGATTTGAAAGTCAGTGCTCTTTGATGTACACTTACTGAGGGTGGGTCAGAGACTTACAGGAAAGTTCATGACTACATTGACTGACTTAAGAAAGCAACATTCCTAACATTTATATGAATTGTTTATGACACCAGTTTCTGCCTCTGTGTACATTGTGTCTGCAATTCTAAGGAAGTAGGTTATTTATTGAAACATATATCAACTGCAAGACAAATAATATAGCAGTCTTGTTACCAAATCAGAGATAAAGGAATGATGCTCACAAAATAAAAGAAATGTTCACAAAATAAAAAGAAGAAAACAGTTGCAGTCTTCAAATTTATTTTATATTGTGTGAGGAAAGGTTATATTCCTTGTTAACAGTATCACACCCATCCACACATTTAACTGTGAGTTGCACAGGACAAAGTTCAAAACTTGGCTTTGTTGAACCTGTTTTGTCAATTGATACTATGTCACATACTGAGTATCTGTAACCTTGTTTTTATCTTCACAGTATAAGTACGTTTGTGTTTGGTGCATACTGATAAGAAGTTCAAGTGTGTCTTGGGAATGCCTTTAAGTACTGAAGTTCTAACTTAGAGAAGGTGGTGTTTGTGTGAACACAAATTATGATTAAGGAGCATATGTTCATGTTTAAAGATAGCAAAGTTGTAGAAATATCAGGACTGTACATTTTAACTACTTGTTTCATAATGTTCCTTCTACTTCTGTGTGCTTTTTGGTATTACTCACTCTGGACTGACAGCAGTCCCTAGCAGTAAACTACAGTTTACTTCCTAAGGAAAAAGTGAAAAAGTTAATTTTGGATGCCTTCTGTAAAGCAAACAAGCCTGGTGCTCGTGCATGGATGTTAGCACTCTGGATAGTACTAAATGAATAAATTCCACCTGCTAGGTAAGTATCTCTGTGGCACAATGTGTCTGTGACATACCTCTCACTGTTGAGATTTTTGCAGAATGTCCACATTTTTGCTTTGTATTTTTGGTCTGTTCCTCATAAAATTTTGTTTTTTCTGGCAAATCACCGGGATGGTCTGAGAACTGAAGTCACTAAATTTATTTATTTATTTATTTATTTCCAGTTTTATAACCTTGGAGGTCCACTGGGCTCAAAGGGCCCATTTTCAGTGGAGGCCCAGAGAGAAAAGCTCCACATTAAAAACAATTTCACAGATAAAACAATTAAAACAAGCAAGCAATGAAAATTATACATAACAATTAAACAGGAAAAAGCTCCACATTAAAAACAATTACACAGATAGACAATTAAACCAAGCAAGCAATGAATTTATACAACAACAAATAAACAGGCAAGCAAGGAATAACACATTGGTGCAAATTGCTTAGAAAAGACAGGTATAGGAAAAGAAGAAGAGCTAGAGGAGGATTCCCTTTCAATTCAAGGTCAAAGGGTTGAATAGTAGGAAGAGTTATTTGCAGAGAGAGGAGAGGGAACAAATATACAGCATTTATAAAGAGTGTATATAGAGGGGAATTTGATATTAGAAAGAAGCTGAGGATGGGGAGGAGTGGACAGCAGGAAGTAGAGGGGTTTTGATGAGGTCAGGTCTGGAAGATAATTAGTGGGATTTAGGTCGGAAGAATACAATTACATTTCCATTTTAGGGAAAGGTGGGTGTGGAGTAGGGATTTGAAGTGTTCAGAGTCTGTAGTGTTTCTTATCAGGGGAGGGAGAGAGTTTCATTTTTTGCTATAGAATAAGAAAGGAGAGATTGGCCTGGGGGTCGTTTAGGTTTGTGTACTGAAAGTAGATTTTGGTGGGCTGATCTTAGGGGTCTGAGTGGTGTGTAGGAAGGCAAGATATGAGTTAGAGCAGGGCAAGCAGTGGGTTTAAAGATTAGTTTGTGGGCAGTAGTTAGTTGAAGAAAGTCAAGATGATTAGGAAGTTCTAGCCACTGAAGGCTGCAGAGAGGGGTGCAATGGTAGGTGGGGTGAGAGGATTTAGTGGCAAATTTGGCGATTTTGTTGTAGCAAATTTCTAGTTTAGAGGAGGTGGAAGCTGAGAGGTTAGTTAGGAGTGGAGCACCATATAATAGAGATGGGAGAAGGTAGGTGGAGGCGAGGGTTTGTCTTGTAGCTGTGGAGAGAAAGTGTGCATTTCTGTATAGCATACCGAGCTTCTGATGTGTTTTTTTAATATTTAGTTGTACATGAGTATTGAATTTCAGGTGTTCATCAATGGTAACCCCAAGAAGTTTGGCAAAAGGAACTACTTCAATAGAAGAGTGGGTATGGCTGGTGATCTTAAAAGATTGCTTGTCAAGGGGCTTTAGTAGGGAAAGAGAATGATTTTAGATTTGGTGGCATTAAGGGAGAGATGGTTTTGTAGCATCCAGTTCTCAGTAGTTGAGAAGGCCAGCTGGGTTTTGGTCTGGAGCTCATGAATGCTAAGGGCAGAGCAGATTAGAGTGGAGTCGTCAGCATATTGCACTATTTCAGTGTTTGGAATAGCTGAGTGAAAATTATTGATGAATACATTGAAAAGCATAGGTCCAAGTATAGAACCTTGGGGCACTCCGGTAGGGATAGGTAGAAAGGTTGAGGTACCAGTTTGCCATTTCACAGCTTGGGATCTGTTAGAGAGATAACTTTTGAACCATGAGAGTGATTCTAGGGATAGATTGAGGTTGCAGAGATGATTGAGGAGGTGTGTATGGGATATAGTGTCAAATGCCTTGGATAGGTCAAGAAGGACAGTGGAGACAATTTCACCGGAGTTGGGTGCGTGATTAACAATGTCTAAGAAGGAGATGAGAGCAGTTCTAGTACTGTGGCCAGGACGGAAGCTGTGTTGAGTATGAGAGAGGAGCTGGTTATTGAGGAGGTGAGGCATGAGTTGTAGGTGGATACATTTTTCAAGAACTTTGGAAATTGGGGAAAGAATGGCTATTGGGTGAAAATTAGATATGGAATTATTTTTGCCCCTTTATGTAGGGGTAAGATGTAGGCCGCTCACCATAATTTGGGAACATAAGATTCCTGGATAGATCTATTGATGAGAATGCTGATGGGGATGGCAATCCCGTCTGCAGCAAGCTTGAGATAGAGTGATGGAATATTGTCCGGGGCATTGGAGCATGGCTTAAGTTTGGAAAGAAGCTTTTTGATGCAGGAGGTAGAGACAGGTTTTAGATAGAAAGTGGGAGACGGATTAGGAGTGTGAGAGTGGAGAGAGGAGAAGGAAGTGGAATGAGGGGTGTGGGAGGGTAAGCAGTTGGGGAAGGTCTTTGTGAGTTCGGCTATGGAGTTAGTAAAGAAGGAGTTGAAAAGAGTTGCAATTTCTGTGTCTGTTTTATTGTTGTCGGGACAGGGATCGGATTTACAACCTGGGTGCAGAAGAGAGTTGATGGAGTTCCAGAATTGTTTTGGATTTTTGGAGTGGGTAGATTGTAGTTTGGTGTAGTAAGATTTTTTATCATTTGAGATAAGCTTTTTGGTTAGATTGCGGAGTTGCTTATATTGAAGGAGGGTAGCAGGGCGTTTATTTCTGTTGTAGAGTTTCCAGATTTTGTCTCTTTGTAGCATATGTGATTTTGTGTCCTTTGATAGCCATGGGGCAGAGTTGTATTTTATGTGTTTTGTTCGAGGTGGGGCTTGGGAGTTTAGGATTTTGAGGAAGGTAGTATTGAAGACTTCTACAGCTTGATCTAGTGGAAGTGTTTTTAGGGTATCCCAATTTGTTAGCGTAAGGGTTTTGGAGAATATAGAAGAGTTAAAGTTAGTGAGGTTGTGGGTGTGGGCATATTGGTGTTGGAGAGGGGAGTGTTGGGCAGCTCGGTGAATGAAGGCTGGGATATGGTCAGACATTGTGTGTGGTAGTATACCAGAGTCTGAGATCTTATTAGGGTGGGAGACTAAGATCCAGTCCAGGATGGATCCTGGGGGTTATTTTTGTTGGGTCTGGTAATGTCGTTTATTACTTGGATAAAATTACATAGGTTGATAGATAGAGTGGGATTACTGTTATTAATAATGACATTCATTTGAATTTCAGTCTTCAAATCCTTCAGGAAATGTATGTTAACACAAACCCTGTTACTCTAGCAACTTCTAAGTTGGCAAGAGAATTATCTAAAATCTGTGCCTATTTTTGGGTCTTTGTCTACACATTTTGTCATGTTTTGTCTAGATTTCTTGCATTAAGAAGTTGAGAGGTATGATCTGTGAGGTGGGTATAAAGATGTAAGACAGGTGAAACAGGGTTCAAATCCAGTTTGGACAAATGTTTTATGACTGAATACAAAAAAATTGACACCCAATAGTGTATATGAAATGAAGAGGCTAAGGTCTGGGATACATGCCAAAAGTTTTACCTGCAGTCTGTGTGAATTTATGGTACATATGTGCTTTGGTTGAAAACTCACCTCTTCTTATTGCTATAATAATATGTGTTAGGGATGTTGTAAGATATGAAATTTCCGACAGTCTGCTAACACAAAAGTACTAATATAAGTAATGTGGACATATGTGTCATATATTGTGGACAATTTATCCATAATTTACAAGTTGTCATCATGATACTTATGCAATGTATTGTAAACATATACAATGTACTGTAAACTTTGATGTCACAAAGCAAGAATGACCTGCCATTGTCTATCTGTCCAGTTTCTAAGCAATTGCCATTACATGACATCCTATTTATGTGTAACTTAAATGCTACTTGTGATGGTGCAAGCATATGTGAAAAGGATGAATATGTCATGCTAATGCTGTAATAGCTTTTTTCCTTCCACATATATCCAATGAATGAAATAATGTGGTCCATTTTATTGATTTTTTTTCTAATGCCTTTTGCATTTGTGCTCCATTCAGCGGCATGTAAATATGGACCACTCCCTAAAGAAAAAAGTGAAAAATTTAATTTTGGTTGTCTTCTGCAGTGCAAATGTGCCTGGAACTGGTGTGCAGCTGTTAGCACTATAGTACTCATTGAATACATTACGCCTGTCATATAACTTTCTATATGGCACAAGGTGTAAGTGCAGTGATTTTAAAAAGAAAGACAGCTGATGCAGGGTTTGAATCTACTTGACAGATACTTTTTACACAGGGTGTCAAAATGCCATTTGTCACAAAATTTTGATTAGGAATGTCACAGTAAATGCACGAGTATCATAACTATCCCCGGGATTCAGTAAACTTCCATGCAGGAATAGCTTATTCCTGCATGGAAATGACTGTTTAAGAGCAGCACAGCAGCGCACCATGCATAGTTATGAAGGCACACTGCCTCTGCTCCAAAAAGGACACAGAGCATGGACGAGTGCGGGGGGGGGTGGTGTCTGAGAGCAGAGCTCTCACAATATACATGCCACTGTACTCATAAATTGCCGTTCAGCAATTACAATGAGTGAGAATGCTAATATAGGGGGTTACCACCTTTTCAAATGCCCAAAGTGGGACTGTTAGTGTACAAACATGACATGTTGCAGAACAAAACACACCCACAGGCATTGCAAAGGTCAAAGCCCCACTTTCCAGGAAAACCCTATGCTAATAGCAACCGAAACATGCCAGGATTTCTGTCAAATGTGCAGATGCATTCAGAAATCCACAGCAATAAGTGAAACCTGTCCCTTCTTAGAGAAAATAACACTAGAAATATTTTTTTATCAAACTGATTAAATTTAACCATAGCTGTACATGTTTGCCATTGCTTAGCTATGCATACTCTAGTTTAAATGGCACAAGAAGGTAAATAGCAAGATACATTCAGTAGAAGCAGTACTGTAATAGTGTAGTGTTTAGAGCGTTCGCTTTGCAAACAGTCATTCCCTGTTCAATCCTCACTGTAGTGAATTCCATTTTCTATGTGAAAGCAATTCATGAACACTTTTTTGCTGTATAACCAACTAAATAACATATATTTGTGAACTGGAGTACTGCATTAAGTGCAGATGTGAGGTGTCATTGTAATAATGTAGTAAAATCCACAGATAAACACAAGTGCCCCATACAGTATACGTACACATGAATCATGGATACTAAATAGAGTTATAATATGTAAGGAATGTAAATCAATGCTATACAGAAAATAGTGTAAAAAATGTATAAAGTGTCCAAATCTGCCACTTTCCCATGACCCATGTTTTTTTCTTTCTAAATTAGTGCAGGGGTAAACGGGAGTAAGCATTTTTAAGCAGTAGTAAGCGGGTTTAATCCTGTTTGCGTGGGGGTAAGCAATGCCTGCACAGGATAAGCAATTTAGAGGCTAACTGACTGTAAGAATATTTAACGGGAAGTTAGCATTGCTTACCATCATGCAAACCCATGCAAACCCGCTTACAAATGTTTAAAAGTACCTTAATCACTCTGCATCCAACAGGCCTTGTTCTGCCCAGCCACAAAATAATCAGCCTTTACAAGTCTCAAACACAGGACCCTGCACACCATAGCCACAGTAGTAATTTACCACTATGCCATATCAGTTTTACATAAAGTTGAGATATACTCAAACAGATCCTCACTATAGCAAAATCACATTTTACATGTGAAAGAAATTTATAAACATTTGTTTTTGTTGTATAACCTACTAAATAACATATATTTGTGAACTATAGTATTGCATTAAGTCCAGATGTGAGGTGTCATTGTAATAAAGTGGTGAAATCCCCTGATAAACAGAAGTACCCAATACAGTGTACGTATACATGCATCACAGATACTTAACAAATTTATAACGTAATAAATGATAAATCAATGCCAAACAGCAAATAGTGTGTAAATGTAAAAATAAGCAACACTAAGCATTGCACACCTCTGTTTACCAGGTGTAAGCAATGCATAGCCCAGCTAAATATATTTGCCCATTGGTATGCCCCTTTAAGCAATCCTAACCTTAGGTAAGCAGGTTTGCCCATAGCTTAGCATTTTCAAAATCATCCAATCATGGAAAAGTGCAGGAAATTGGTCCTATTTAAACCCCACAGGTGGGAATATATCTCATAACTGGTTGCAGCTTCCTCCTATAGGCACAATGGCTGGTGTTGGGGAAGGATCAAGCTTCTGAGTGCAGCAGTGGGGCATCCAGGAGTCTAAGTTCATGGCAGGATTCCTGGTATAAGACCATGAAGAGAGACTGCTGCAGGGCCAATATCAGGGTTCCCAATATAATGAGGAAGCCTGAGACTGTCTTGCCTGTGACCTCATCAGTGCCACTGGCATCCCTTGAACTGGTGAGCAGGTCAGGCATCACTATGCCAACCTGAAATGGTGGAAGAGGGAGCTCTTGGATCAGTGGATCCAAGAAGCTAGGCAGGGTGATGTCCTAGCTGTGTGTAAGTACTCATTCTACTAACTGTTTAATAATCACCTAGCTTGTGTATATTATGGATAGGTATGGCTAAATATTCCTTTATATCTCTGACAGCTGCAGTGGAGCGGGCTGTGAATCAGGAAGCCCATGCGTGTAGGCTGCAAAGGCTGCATCACGAGGCAGATTAATAATAATCTTGCATGTACTGTCATAAGAAATAAATCTAAAAGTAGTAGAAAGTTAATTGCCAGTATAAAACCTGTATTGTGTATAAGATGTACTGAATAAACAAGACAATATGTCAGGAAGAGTCTCATATAGGTTGTATGTAAATAAAAGACTAACAGCCTGGCAATAAAGGTCTAACTCCTGGACTGCTTGTGTTTACTCTGGTATCATATGGTAATGTAGTGTTGCATTCTCTTAACAGTGTTGTTGTATTAAGCACTGTTACCCACACTGTGCTACATAAATAAAATGTGTAGGAATGTCTGTATACGACTGTTGTAATCACAAGGTCATATTGTACAACTGAGGGAGACTTAGACAGAAAACAGTAAAAAGATACACACAAAATCCAGATAGCACACTCAACTGTGATGTAAACAGTTGTATTTGTAGCACACACAGCCATGGTTCGAATCCTGGGAGTGGTAGTAAGCTGTGTGCATAATCATACCCTCAACTGTACAGATTTTGTCAGAAAGTTCAGATAATTGGCTTAATTTTTCTGACTGTCATCTTGTCTCCATGGCAAATCAGTGGAATGATCCAAGAAGTTTAAGCAGCAAATAATGACATACAACTGATTGCCAGACATCATAACCATCAGAAATATATCTATAAGAACAAACCTGTCACTCTAGCAACTCACCAAAATGTTTTGAGAGTAATATGCATATTATGTCCAATCTCTATCCCCATGTTGTGAAGGTATGACCAGAGTGTGTGTACAGTAAAAGAGTGAGACATATGTGCATAATAATAACATGGAATCTGGTAATATGTGTGGCAACATTCAGGTAGTGTTAACAAACATTTCCTCCACAGGTCTGTCAGATAAGAAAACTGTGCCTGGAAATAAAGATTGAAATCCTGAACTGGTACTGTTTAGTCTGGTTTTGTATGGCATTGTTAGTGTTGCAGTTTCTCTGAATGATAATGTATTAGTCATCACTGTCACCCACACTGTGCTACATAGGTTCATAGGTTCATAGGTAGGTACTAGGCTATTGGCCCTAGGGTCTATATAAGCCTAGCCAAAAGGTACCCTGGCTTTCACCACCCAAGAAAATTATTTTCCTGTGCCACTGTCGAGCAGAGCCACAGACGTGATGTCCAGGAATCTCTGTATAAGACAGTTGTAATTACAAGGTCAGATTGTAAAACCACAGGAGACTTATAGAAAGAAAACAGAGAGCAGATACACAACAATATCTAAATAGCACACTCAACTGTGACATACACTATTTTATTTTTAGCAAACACAGCCATGGTTCGAATCCTGGGAGTGGTAGTAAGCTGTATGCATACTCATACCCCTCAACTGTACATATTTGTTCAGCATGTCCAGATGATTGGCCCATATCCGCTGCCTGTTCCCCTGTTTCCCTGACAAATCAGTGTGATGATCTCTGAACTTTAGGCAGCTTTTAATGACATATAACTGATTGTCAGACCTGTAAATATTCAGAAAATATATATGAAAACAAACCTGTCATTGTAGCAACTCACCAAAAGGTTTATGAGGGCAATTGTCAAAATATGTCCCAGTTTCACCTACATGTTGTCAAGCCTTGACCAGAGTGTGTGCAATTAGAGATTGATAGGTATGTGCATAACATCATCATCAAATCTGGGAATATGCATTGAAACAGTCAAGTAATGTTAACAAACAATACCTCCACAGGTATACCAGGTAAGAGGAGTATACTGTAGGTAAAACACAGTTCACGTATATACTTGTCTACAAACATACCACTGTCCAAACTAAGGCCATAAGGTAGTGTAATAATATGTGTAAGGTACAGATTATAGCAGTGACAAAGAAAGTTGTGAGAACTACAGGGATATACAAGTTGTTAATTGACATCTCTCTCTCCCCCCACCAGATCTGCAACAATAATCTAAATACACAACTTAATGGGTATG
Organism: Protopterus annectens; assembly: GCF_019279795.1. Taxonomy (NCBI): domain Eukaryota; kingdom Metazoa; phylum Chordata; order Ceratodontiformes; family Protopteridae; genus Protopterus; species Protopterus annectens. The sequence goes on from NC_056745.1 coordinate 1,093,324,745, forward strand.
TGTAGAATTAAATCTAGTGTTGGGGCATATGCCCTATTGTTTGATAAATATTGAAATGTGTTTCTATGCATGTGCCATGTTGAAATACTACTACATTGGTGGCATGCTGCCATCAATGTAACCTGCATGCTATTGTAATGGCCACTGTGGTTCCATATATGCATGTGTTCTGTTTGCTATGCAACTGTTCCATATCTGGTGTTTTGGGTTAATGGGAATATCTATGTATGCTGTTATACCTAATCCTTGAATGTGTTGACTATTACTAACCCGCATATGTTTTAAAATTGCAACACCGTAACACATTTGGGAAGGCCGATCCCAGCAGACCCACCTCTCCCACCTCATCTGGCCATGGCACTGGGCACCAGCACATCTGGGGCCCACCCCGGGACATCCTCATCTGCTGGTGCAGCACTACCTTTGGGTGGAACAGCCTCAGGGGATAGGGCCCACCCCCCCCGGGAGCGGGCACGGACAGGAAACTGTCACCCATCATCAGGTCTGGGGTCTGGTGCATAGCGAGCTCCACAGGGAGATTGGAGATCAGCTATGCCAGCTTGAGAGCTGTGTGGTACATTTAGAGGGTCAGCCTGCCCCTCCTACCCAGCCATCAGCACAGCTACCTTCGGGGCCGTGAAGGTGCAGTGGTGACTCCCCATGGGTGGGGACCTCAGTCCCACTGTTTCCATTTGGGGACTCATGGACTTCCGACTTCCAAACACCCCTCCCCATCCAAGGTGTTTACCCCCACATGTGTCATATACAACCCCTGTATGCTGTCTTGTCTGTCTTGACTGTCATCCTACCCAACCTACCTCCCCAAAAATACCTACTATCCTTCTCCAACATCCCACTCTCACCTTAAAGAAAAGAAAAAAAGGGCAATCCGTTCCCCAAAAAAAATCTCGCCCCATACATAGCTGTCCATTTGGCACATATGTCCACTGGATGCATGCAATTTGGAGAAATTGGCTTCACAACATATTATTGTTGTCCTCAGCCCTCTCTCAAGGGTTTGAGCATCCTAATCTACCTCCAAATTCAGTATATATGCACAGCTGTTGCTGTAGAAGAAATGGGCAGCTATGGACTTTCCCTACACCCATCCTGCACACCCCTAGCTATTTTCCCTATTGTCTTTCCCTCTTTGTGCCCCTTTTTCACCACTTTGCTATCACCCCTTTTTCTTTTCTTTTAAAGAAATTACCCCAGGGGTAAGCGGGAGTAAGCACTTTTAAGCAGTAGTAAGCAGGTTTAATCCTGTTTGCGCGGGGGTAAGCAATGCCTACACAGGGTAAGCAATTTAGAGTCTGACTGTAAGAATATTTAACCAACAGTTAGCATTGCTTACCATCATGCAAACCCACTTAAAAGTGCCTTAGTCACTCTGTATCCAACAGCCCTTGTTCTGCCCAGCAATAAGAATCAACCCTTGCAAGTTTCAAACTCAGGACCCTGTACACTATAGCCAAAGTGATTTATCACTAAGACATGTCAGATATAAATAAATCTGATGTTTTCTCAAACATATCATCCAGCACAGTCATTCAATAGTAGAGGAAATTGATTTATATATATATATATATATATATATATATATATATATATATATATATATATATATATATATATATATATCTGTCTACATATACATGTCTACATGTCTATATATATATATATATGTGTGTGTGTGTGTGTGTGTGTGTGTGTGTAAACAGATATATATATGTATATATATATATATATATATATATATATATATATATATATATAGATAGATATATAAAAGAACACAACAAACACATATATGATCAAAGGCACCATTAATCGGGGTGAGGGGGCTCAATTTAAGTACATCTTGTAAGTATTGATAACATCCCTTCCTCCACAGCCAAACAAATCTGCCTTGCAACACAATACCAGCATTTGCAAGTCTCATACCCAGGACTCTACACAAAATAGCCACAAGAAGTTAACAGTAATCCATCTCACCTGTAGGATGTCAGGATGGTATCGATAAGATATCATGCAGAACAGTCTGTCTACCATAGGGAATGTACAATGTGGAAGCAGTAAACATTCCAATGAGACATATACACACACACACACACACACACACACAGACACACACACAAACATATATGCAGCTTTATATATATATATATATATATATATATATATATATACACATATATAGAGAGATATATATGTATATACACATACACACACATATACATTTATTATTGCGTATAGATATGTAGATATGTATAGGAAGATACATATTTAGATGGTGCTCAGCATATTGAATAGCCAGTATTCCTACAGTTGCCACCTTTTAAACTGGATAGTGCTTGATTCTCTCATACAAAAGACAGTTATTGCATGAAACATATACCCACAGAGAAGTCAAAGGATACGACACCACACACAGGTTTGCATACACAAGAAATGTTTATTTGTGAACTATTTCAGTTGTATATGTCATTTCATATAGCAGTTAGGTGTTTGAAATACATAATAACTGAGTAATGCAACTCTCAAGCAAAACATTTTATACAGTAATCTGAATGCATAACATATGTTGCTGTCCAGGTCAAGGCCTTCACGTAGTACAACAGTAAAGAAACACTGGCCCAGAAGATAAGAATCAATCGACACTAATTAATGCAGATGTAGTTCAGCAGCCTCCAATTGCACTCTGTACTCAACCCCTAGGGGGAAAAGAGTTAAGTTGTCACAATGAAGTTGTATCTGTTACATAACAATGTTTAACGTAAAACATCATTATCACACTGACAAACAGAACTGTCTGCAAGACAGTAAGCACTAGCTTACCAATGTTCCCAAGGTAAAATGTATGAAATTGTACAGCTATATACCTTAAGGTGTCTTACTACTGATATCCCTCACATGTTGTAACAGCCTAAGTTATAAATGGTGCATACCCCCTCACTCCTAAAATGACTTACAAGGGCATATAACAGTGTTACATACACTGACCTCTGGACTGTACAAAGACACACACATTTAGTCCAGCTGTTGCCCACATAAATACGGACCCCACCCCACAATATGTGTGTGGGTCCACAACATCACTGGAATGATGGCAGGAATGCCACCATGACATAATGATAGGCCACTACTTAATAACCTCTTACTGCATGACATATGGACAAAGCCTGGTATATAGGTAGAGGACAGAGGATGGCACACAGGGCCATATTTACAATATTGTTGTTATACACTGAGAAAGTTGCTGGTGTTACAGGATTTGTTGCAACATACCCTTATTCAGGAATATGAAGTCAGAAACACAAATGGATGTAGCCATGTACTGATAGCACTCAACAGACAGAATGCCACTGATATATCTGAGACAAGACCTGTGTGGTGGACAGACAAAACATAACAGCCAATCCTCTGGCCATCATGTGGATAGGTCCATAGTTGAGAGCTATGCAGACAGACTCCATTCCATGCTAAACTAGTATGTACACACAAACCTGTAAAATTAGCGATATACGATGCATATAACAACACTAATCACACTGTCTGTAGGTCTGGAACATTATACAAATATGTAGTTGGCCTGTGTCTGCAAGTCCTGTTGTAAGAGGTATTGCTACCTGCTGTCTGTAACACTGCTGCCCACACACAGGAAGGATGTCCTTCATACAGGAAAGGTAAAGTGACAGTGCCCACATGATTTAGTAATTTATAGTAGTGGGTTGCTATGACAGTGGTAATTGGAAATACTACACAGTTGGCTGCATGCAGGTAGCAAGTGCTGAACACTGATTGGTGCAGAGGCCATGATAACTGGGCTGGATAGTGTTATCAGTTACCTATATGATTGATGGTGACAGTGGTCTCCATACAGTGGAACATGGGACATGTACTGGTGGTACCATGGTATAAAGACAGTATACCCAGCACCCACACCCCACAGTGGATATTGTACACACGGAAACCCATGATAATACTCTGGCATACCCACCATCACATATTGACCAGGACTGCAATACAACCCCTTGTCTATCCCAAGAGTGCTACTACAGGGATATGCATCTAATGTACATGACACAAGGATAGTAGGGTGATGTATTGTCATGGCTCTCCTACAGTCAGCAACATCACTATCCCAAATACTGTGCAGCAAGGTGTATTGTATTAGGAGAATGTGGCCTCAGAATGCTGTATCTTATAAATATACACATTTGCACACATACACACACTTGCCCGAACTCAGATGGTATCCCATGCCTATCAACCCATTGGTACAACACTGTTGTACTGGTACTGAAAGCCCCAGGTAGCCCATAGGGTGAAGAGTTTGACAAGGCACATGTAATGTCCAGTACAGCAGCAGCCACATCTAACTATGGCAATGGGGGTGCGGTCAGTATGAAGGACTACAGAGTATTATCAACTACAGGTCTACAAGCACACAGTCACTGTTATTCTCAGTAATGCACACATACACATTTGGCAGTACTGGGGTCCATATGTGCAGGTGTTCATAGGTGTGTACCAGGCTATTGTCTATGGAGAGATGAGAAGTGTAGGGTATGTGTACAGTGGTATAATGCCACCTGCCATGTGCCAGCAGGCCATCCTATCAACAGATACCACAGAGGTGATCCTCAGGGTGAGAGTTACATGCAACATCCAGTCATCTGGTTGCCTCTTGCAGAGGGGCACTGAGGTGCTCCAGTTGATATGTATACAACATGTATTACATAACATGGTCAGTGTCTGTCTTGGAGGCCTGTACCCAAGCATGTTCTGTTGACTGTGGTAGTGTAGTTGAGGCATCTATGGCATGTTGTGCATACAGGGTGTGGATTCCTAGCTATGGCATTCATAACACAGCTGGGCAGACATGTCAGTGTCACTCAAGCTTAGATTGCCTGTAAGCAGCCAAGATGGAGCCCCGACATCACATCTGTACAGAGGACAGACAGACATCAGCTAGCCAACTGGATATGGAGTAGGATGACTGTGTTGACAGATATCTGAACTGATAGGTATGCCATTACTACATGACAGCAGCCCTCAATGACATGTCCTATACACACAGTAGTCTACAGTTAATATCCACATGTCAGATCAATATCCAGTAGCAAATACTTGATGACACATGGGTCACACACCAAGAACACGATAGTGAGGAACTCAGAGTCCATCTTTGCATGCAAGGGTGTTTGGTGCCAGTACTACAATCTGCAATCTACTCTTACTTGGGAATACACTGTCAACAGTAGTAACGTAATGATACACTACATGCCAGTGTGACTGCATATAACCTGGGATACTACCCATGTATGAAACACATTCAAATGGAAAAGAGTGTTGTACAAACCATATATACTCAGGTGTCCCACACAGTAGACTCACACCCCTTACTACTGTAATGACAGCACATAAATGCATGTTGTGTACATGGAATTAAATACACTTATTAAATATGTAATTTCCCTGCTATTTTATCAGACTGGAATGTGATCACTGGTGCCCAGGGCTGAGCTATGCTTAGCAGGTGTAAGCATTACTTAAATGTAACTGCTAAGCAGATTTTCTCACTGGTAAGCAAAGACTGCATGGTGTAAGTGTCTATACGTTTAACCATATGTTAGCACCACTTACAGTCATGCAAACCCACTTAAAGCTGCCAAAACTGCCTTAACCATTCTGTATCCAACAGCCCTTGTTCTGCCCAGCAAAAGAATAAACAGCTCTTGAACCCAGGACCCTGTACGCTAAAGTCACAGCAGTTTACCACTAAGTCATCACAGCTGCGTAGACAGCTATTGTTTTTTCCAATATATCTGTCAGTACACATACTGAATAGCATTGAACAACTGCTATGACTTCTACAATTGTGTAGTACTTGTTAGTGATATTAGTGTTGAATTGCATATGTTGTTATATCTAAATATACACATATCAGATAAATATGGAGTGATACATCTGGGAAAGTATATACAACAGTCATGTTTACACATAACAAGGATATGGATATATATATATATATATATATATATATATATATATATATATATATATATATATATATATATATATATATCTATATAGACATAGACATATAGATATACGTATACATGTACATACACATATATACTTATATATCTGCATTTATATACATCTGTATATTGCGTTATATATATGGTCATATATAGATCTATCTTGCCAAACGAAACTTCAGCAGTCCGAATCCACTATCACCAAACACACTTTAACGAAAGCGTTTTCACCGAAAAAGTGCTTTCGCTAAAGTGTGTTAAAAAAATATTAAATCTACTTTTACGCAGGAGGGCAAGCCCCCCTGCACTCCCATGTGAGGGCTGCACCCCCCACAACCCCCTTACTTAAATATTCTCACTCCAAGATCGCACTACAGTGTGGAAAAGGGAATTTTCCCTTATCCGCACCATAGTATGACTGGCACAACAGGCAGACTTACGCAAAAATGCTGTTTCGGTGAAAAGCATTTTCGTGTAAGTATGCCCGCCCATTAGCGATTCAGTGAAAAGTGCATTCGTGCAAGAGTCCTAGACCCATATATATATATATGTATGTGTATATAATATATGTATGTATACATATATATATATATATATATATGTGTGTGTGTGTATATATATTTATATGTGTATATATATATATATATATATATATATATATATATATATATATATATATGTCTAACTTGTGTTAACATACGTTTTCTGAAGTGCGTGTGTGTGTGTGTATGTGTGTGTGTGTGTGTGTGTGTGTGTGTGTGTGTGTGTGTGTGTGTGTGTGTGTGTGTGTGTGTGTGTGTGTGTATACATATATGTATAACATATGTCCATAACATGTAGTGGAGTCATACCTCAGCACCAGTAGTCACAACCTCTTAGTGCAAGGGGATGTCATGTAAGTATTGCAGGTATAAATGTAGACTGTTACTACTGTAACAGGGGTTGTCTTAACAGAAATGTGTGGGAAGTCACATCTGATATTGACATGTATGCCATCAGTTACTGACAGACATCATAAGATCATCATAGTGCAGTACCACAGAAATCACAGTAATGATCCTGTGGAATTCAGCAGAGATATGCCCAATAAATGTGGACAGTCTGACACACTCTGGTCAGTCCAGAGGTATACACAGAACCCCAAGACATGTGGACCAAGCCTGACAAAGTGGATGTTTACAGCCATGGAAAATGGGATATCATGAAAATACTGGAATAGATAAGCTCACACAGTTTATGCATTCACACACTCTTGTCTGTCCTGACACATAATAACCAGAGGAGCAGAGGTCACAAGCCCACATACTACCCACTAGTTAGTGACATACATCTGTACAGCATCCCACTGCTTTGTCAGAAGTACACAACAGTTATGGTGGCCCAGCAACAGTACATCTGACAAATATCTGGACATAACATCAGACTGGGCAAGTACACTTAGCTGCTAGGCATGTCACAAAGCACTGTGCAAATTACAGGCAGACTGCCACAAAACTGGCCTCCATTTCTCATGGGGGAATACACATGTACCTGCAATATATATCAGGGTCTACAGGCATGTAACAGCACAGAGTAACAGATACCTGTGTGAATACACATACCCACAACCATTCTGAACACCGCCACAGTCACATATGATAAGTATGCTTAATATTATAGTATATGGACTGTGTGATCAACACCATCCTCATATGTGCCACTCACACACTAACCCTACATATGCTGGGCCAATACACAGTGCATTCCGATGCCTGAATGTGGTATGGGACATGTGTTGGTCTGGCCCTACAAACATGTACGCCAATAGGGTACCATACACTGGAGCAGCATGCAGCATCAGATAGAACAGGACCAAGAACAATGACATCTACCACAGTCTGTACACAGGCCAAGGTACATATTCACAATACACATTGTCAACAATCACCATAAGTACACAGACCTAACTACTGTACACACTGCAACAGAATGTCCAGGTTTTGTCCTCAAATATAAACCCTACTATACACAATATGTCTAGGAGTCTGATATCTCACTGGCTTGTTATCAGGTATGATGTCAATAAATAATGATGTACTGAACATATGCACCTCTTACTGCATGACATATGTACAAAGGTTGACAGAGTTATGGCTGGAGGCACAAACACAGGGCCAATATTGCCATGTTGCTGTGATAAACTCATACATTTAGTGGTGTAACAGGTTTTGTTGTGACATATGTCTTCTAAGGTATATGAAGTCAGTAACTCACATGGCTGTCACCATTTACTGACTGCAATCCTCAGAGTATGCTACCTCATTTCTAAAGATAGGACATGTGTGAGTAACACAACACATGTAAGACATGTGGTGCATTCAGACATCAGGTCCACACTCTCTAAATCTCCTTCCTTCACAGCAGCACTGTTGTGCCTTGCTACAACACAGACAGGTGTCACATGTGGACACAGGCTAACATTAGGGTATATATAGGGACAGATTGCAGGTAAGCTTATTACACACCTATGGCATTTGTGCATGCTACATTACACATTAACATGACTGTCCTGCAAGTAGTGGGGTCTGAAGCTCATGTGTCTATCATAACTGCATTACTTTCACCACCAGCTATTTGCCACACAAATATACATGTCTTGAGGTACAGAACACACACTATGATGGCTTATATCTTGTCATTCAATGCTGATCTGCACAGTTGACAGGCATGACCTACTGCCCACAGGGATAGACACTATTGTCCATAGCAGTTGTTCAGCAGGACATTGTTACAACAATAACTCCTGATGGGACATATCTCTCTCTCTCTCTCTCACTCTCTCAGATTGCAGCATGGAATTTGTAAGTGATACACATGTAAGACTCAAACACTGGCCAGTCTGCATATAACCCTACAGGTGAGAGTTTCCTCAACCACATAACATTGTCATGACAGATATTAAATCATCTAGACCAGCCATATCCACACAAACATTGTTAAGCCAACATTACTTCAAATGTAGAAGAGCAAGACTTATGTTCTGTCCTCATGTCTGGAACATCCCCCTCCTGTTTGTTGGCCTGTCTCCACAGTGTATGTTTTAAGAGGTATATCCCGCTACCCTCTGTGATGCTGTTTGCCAAACACCGACATGAAGTCCTGCTCACAGTGAATGAAAAGGGCCTACACCCACATGATGTTCTTAGTTATAGGAGTGTGTGTCCATGTAATTGGCTATGGGAATGATACCACAGCTGTTCCACATGCAATCAGCTAGTGGGGGACTGCAATTCATGCACAGGCCATCAGCTGATCATGAGCATCACTTACAAAACACAAGCTGCAGCTCCACTAGAGAGGGAGTGAGAGAGACAGACAAAAACAAAGTAAGAAAGGAAGGAAGTAGGAGAGTAAGAGCTAAGCGTGTTTGTGTCACACACTTCCCACTGCAGGGTTTCAAACCCCTGCCTGACTATGTATTGCTATTATATTTTTATGCAGTCATTGCATGCACCACAGAGCATACATGTTGGAGAGTTGTCCAAAGGTATCTTTGAAGGGAAGGGACATCAGCAAAAGTGATAAAGGAGGGATAGGGTAAGTGTAGTACATGTGACTGTCCACAAAAGCAGGTGTCAAGGATGACACAACCACACTCTCTCAGGGACTCACACACATTATCACAGTTGGCAGGGTCAGGGTTAGAATTCCTAACTAACTAGTTTGCTACACTACAGTATTACGCAGGTATCACATGCACCACAGAGGTTATCAGGCAGATATATAAGCAAAGGGTATGTTGAGATGACTGACATCAGAAGGCATGCTGCAGTAGGGCAATGGGAGGTGTTGTGAGTGCAAATGGCTTCCAAATCATTAATCTCCACACACACACAGGCACAGATTTGCCAGTACTGACATGCATGGGTTCATTGCTTCACAGGTGTGTAGTAGTTGACTGTGTCAGAAGGCTGTACAAGGTTAGGTAAAGGGTATACCTTGGCATCAGGCCACATGACAGTGGTCTGCAGTGTGGTTCAGGGGTGTATTCCTGGATTGGCCCACCCAAGTGGGTATTGTATTCACCATCCACTCATCTTGGTTACTGTTGTGGGTGGCCAGTGCTGTGCAATGCTTGCCATGTATATGTTCTATATTCCATAACATGGACAGTGTCTGGGTTGTGCACATGTCCCACATGCATGTTCTGTGACATGTGGAAGTGTACCTGGGGTATCTGGGGCATGTTGTGTGGACAGATTGTTATCATTTGATGTGACATTCCTGACCTCATGTGGTGAGAACTGGTTATGGAACTGAGGTTGTGCCTGCACCTACATTGACAGCATGATACAGGCATTCACTGGTGTTAGTGGCATCTGTCCATACATGGCATGTGTATAAGGCATGTTATTTCCTTTGTGGTTTACATTTGTTGACTCTACAGTTGTTGCAGGCGTCCAGTGGGAAACATAGCAAAGGACCACTGTAAGCAATTATTCGCCTATTGTAGGGATGGAACAGGGTGCCATGTCCTCTGCAGTCCATTGCAATCACACCGTGGTTACTATCTGTGGGCAATATGCAGGGAACTATCAATATAGTGGTTGTTGCCTAGCCAAGTGTGTTTGTGTATGAGACATGGGTAGAGAATGTTTTTTGGGTAATACAAGGGTTGCCTGTATTGTTCACCAATCCATAATGTCACATGTAGGGGTAAGGATTGTCTACACCAGCATCTCTGCTGTTTGACATCTGTTGTCCTTGTAAGGTGGACATTGTGACATATTGTAGGTCCTCAATATAAGGAATTTGCAAAACCAGCCCCAAAATTAGTCCTGTTATTACACAATCACAGCTACCTCCACACAGGATATTGATGACAAACACACACAGTTGACTGTACTGAGACTCAAACCCCTACCTAGCTATATATTGCTACTACAGTGTACTGCATTTATCGCACGTGCCACAGAGCTTATAGGGTTGACACTTCCCCAAAGGTGTATTTCAAGATGAATGACAGCAAGCTTGCCAAAATAGGGCAATGTATATTGCTACTACAGTGTACTGCATTTATCGCATGCACCACAGAGCTTATAGGGTTGACACTTCCCCAAAGGTGTATTTCAAGGTGAATGACAGCAGGCTTGCCAAAATAGGGCAATGTGAAGTGTAGTGACTGTGACTGGCCTCAAAAGCATTGATCCCTACACACACACACACACACACACACACACACACACACACACACACACACACACACACACACAAGCAAAAACAAACACGGAGTCTAACAGTTGCCATGTCTGGGATTAGAACTCCTACCTACCTAGTACATCACACAATAGCATTATGCAGTTATAGCATGCAGCACGGAGCTTACAGGGTCTGCCCTTCCCCAAAGGTGCATTTCAAGGTGAATGACATCAGCAGGCTTGCCAAAGTAGGGCAATAGGGAGTGCAGTGTGTGTGAATGGGCCATAAACCATTCATCTGGAAGCACACACACAACACTCAGTCACACACAGGTTTACATTTGACAGGACCATGTATACAACTGCTAGATGAATAATGACTTGTTCAGTCATGTTACACAGTTATCACAAGCACCACAGACACTATAGTGCTGAGGGCTACCAGAAGCAAATGTCTACAGTGACAGACATTTGCACATCATGTGGTATTGGCCAATTGGATGTGTGCTGGGTAGGACAGGCCTCATGATGGGAAGCTCTTTATCACTGTCTGTCACTCTCTTCTACACATCTATGTATGTGTATGTTTGGCCTATTATAGTGTGTTGTCCTTGGATATATGTGTTTATTCCTATCTGATGTGTGTGCAAAGCATGACTGGTGTGCAATGTGGAGTGTGTGCACAGACATCTGCGACTGACAGATATGTATAGTCCACTGTTGTTGCCAGACATGGGCTTCAAGTGTGGGAGCATGCCCAGTATGACCTTCTGTATTGAATGTGTGAATCCATTCCAGTGCAGGCATTTGTGCTCTACACCTATAGCTAGCAACCTGTTTATGCAGGATATCTGTAGATCGGTTGACAATATGGGGTCACAATGGTCAAAGGATAGTGGGATACTGCAATTAATTGTGTCTGTGCTGCTTCTGCTACATGGTTTTGGTGTTAGCAGAGATATTCAGACATATGTACTGTTTTATACTGTGATGTTTTATGTCATCAACTACTGACAGGTATACATATTTGCTTGCAGTAATTTCCTGGAGAACACAAGATGAATGAAGCTGTGTCCAGTATTGTGGTCTGCAGCCTACATATTCTTGCACAATCATGCCATTCTGGAGGGGGAGCTGCAGACACTTGCTGATGGGTCTGTGTAAATGGTTCTGCACCTTGGTACTGTGGTGGCTGAGGATCCCATGCTTGTACATCTATCAATGTGATAGAATGGCCATATCCTGCTGTGGCCATACCTTACAGCTGTACAGATTCACACAGGTTACCCAGAGGCAGGGCTCATATTTCTGGTCATTACCCCTTCACATTGTGGTTTACGTGGAGGTCTGTTGCTACCCATTCCTGTGTTTGCAGGCAGGGATAGTATGTGCACACACCTGAGTTTCAGACTTCACACACTCCATGGCGTCCATGCTTCTACCCCCTCTGTTATTCTATCCTCTTGCGAACACTATGCAAATGATATCTGATAAGTATCCCTATAGTTATCACTACATTCCTGCTGTATTTAGGGGTTGGTCCACAGTTCATGCAGTAGGACATTGTGGAAATGTTACTGGGATTTATCGACACGGCCTTGCATTTGTATTCTGTGGACTGTCTTATGTCGTTATTTGGGTGTCCATGAGATAACATACATTGGCAGTACGGGTGAGACACAGGCCTTTGATAGAGGACTGTAGGGCATTTGGTAGTGATGCAGGCCATCTGTAGTAGGCCAGTGCATTGTGTCACTCCTACACTCCCAGGTTGCAAGCCACTGTATTCTCCTGGGGTAACAGGGTAGGTGTGTAAAGTGTTAATGTCAATAGTTTCTGTCCTTATTGATCCATTGGTGTGGATGCTGGCAGGGTACTGCTTAGAGTTAGGGATACACCTGCATGGGACACCTCGTCAGCATGCTGCATTCTGTGGCTATCCATACAGAGGTGGGGGTCATATTGTACTCATTCCCAACAGCAGGGATATGACCTGTGAGGTACCTGTGGCTGATGGTGGGGTGAGCTGAGTGCATGTGTGCTATGGAAGCTACTTGCAGCTGACTCACATTTATACATGGGGCATTCCACTTATGCTGGCTTGTGCAGGGACATTAGCAATTTCTCAGTACTTCATACCTGTGCCATTTGTGGTCTGCCAGTGTTTGGCCAGATTACATCAATATTCCATACTACACAGCCAACTAATGTGCTGCTAACCTGTATGTACAATTCCAAAGGTGTGTCCATTTGACAGTAACATTTTATACACTCTCTGTCTAGGGTACTTACACCTATGTACATTTTTCATGTCTGGGCCTACATTCATGCCATGTCCATCTTTCAGATGGTGACAGATATTACACAATTAGTATGGATTACTGCTGGATTGTGCCTTGCTGGGATGCATTCTATTTGGCACTGAAGTTGTGAGAATTTGGCCCTATCATCAACAGTACTGGCCATTGGCCACCGGGACCCAACCCTCCATGCCTACATGCTGACCACTTTCACACAATATACAACACACAACAACATAACACACAGAGCCCTGCATATTGTACACATGCAACAATCTATCCTGCTACTTTGGCCAGCTCAGGTAATCTGTGCTCCACTGTTACCATACCCACATGTACATGTTACTACATTTCTACATAGGATTGTGGGGGGGCACCTGACAATTGTAAACATTTGCTATGCTGTACTGGTATTTCAGGTACTCTGTTGGCTTCCATTTCATTCTGTATTCTGACCTATCATGCAGACTAGAGGCATATCAGTGTACTATAATTCTTAGTTGTTATTAACCTACATGCCAGTTTCAGACTTCTTACCCTTCAGAACTAACATCCCACTGCCTGACCTGTTGTAGTCTGTCTGTGTAGGTCTGGATGGGGGCTGTTCTCCATAACTATCAATCAGAGGCCTTAGCACAGCTTTCTTTGTCATTATCTACACCAGTCCTGCTGGCTGAGACTGCTGTTGGATATGTAAGCCTCACTGACATGCATGTGTGTGTCCTATGGATACACATTTAGCCCACCACATGTCCTGTACTGGGTTTTGTCACCTTGTCTAGTACTGCCTACTATATTGACACTAGTATTTGTTATGGATTTCATGCTGCTGATATAGCTGTCTACTATCTGCTGCCCTCCCATTCAGCCACCTGATTCCCTTACATGCTCACATCCATACCACAGATACAGGTAGCAGAACATACTACTACATTCAGCAACTGATAGTGAGAGTGACTTACATTGTAGCTGTGTCAGTATTGAGGATGGTGCTGGAGGGCTGACTATATCGGATGCACATAGCACACTCCCTATACATGGTTAAGCACAGGTAGTGTCATATTTGGCATCCCTTTTACTGTATGTGTGAGTCAGAGAGAGGTGTCATTCCCTGGGTTCCTACCATGTCAGTGTATGTGCTATTAGTTGCCTCTTTGCCAAGGCCTGGGCATACTGGGCATGCCTCATTCTGCCTACAGGAGCAGGCTCAGGTTGTTCCTCCTCCATGTTACTCTGTGCCTGTGCTGGCCTTGGCAATGGTGGGGGGCTGTGTGGCCCTGCCCCATGCTGATCCTGCAGCAACTGTTTCCACAGGATCATATTGTGTAGCATGGCACATACAATGACAATTTGGGTACATGTAGCTGGTGAGTACTGCAAGGCTCCACCGGATATATCCAGGCACTGGAACCATTACTTGAGCATCCCAAACACATGCTCTGTTATGATCCTGGTCTGTGCGTGTGCCTCATTATGGAGTTCTTGTTTGGGTGTGTGTGCATTTCTGATGGGTGTCATCAGCCATGGCTCCAGTGCGTAACCAGCATCCCCCACTAGGTGGCCATATGTGATGTCCGCATTGGGAAATCTCTGGTACAGCTGCGTCATATGCCAGATTTGGGAGTCATGATAGCTTCCAGGGCTGCCAGCACACACATTCATTAGAATATCCTAGGCATCACAAATGACCTGGCAGTTGATGGAGGGGAAGCGCTTGTGGTTTATATAGACTCTACCCTATTCACTGGGTTGTGCTTTTATGTGTATGTGTGTGCAGTCTATAGCACCCACTACCTCAGGGTATTCTGCTATTTGGTGGAAGAGATGCATATTGCTGGTCAACGCCTCATGGGTTTTGAGGAAATATATCTGCTCACCGGCATGTGCTGACATGGCATCCAGGAACTGGTGGAGTACCCTGGATGCTGATGCCTATGAGAGCCCCATGATATCCCCAGTTGGCCTTTGGATGGTACCTGTAGCTAGTATTCTTAAGCCTACACATACCTTGGTATCCACTGGGATGGGTTTCCCTCTGTTGTTTCTGTGTGTGAGGCATGGCTGGCACAGCTCAACAATTTGCTGTAGGAGGTCCCTGTCCACCCTATAGTGCTCCATTATCTCCAGCTCATGTAGCCCCTGGTGGGTTACCCTGGGTCTGTACACTCTTCTCCTTCTCTTCACTGTGGGTTGGTCATCAGCATTGTCATCCTCACCACCCTCAACTTCTTCCACATGTTGATTTATGAGATCAAAAGCAGCCCCTATCATTTTGTTGCTTTTGTTAGGTAAAATTTCCCTGTTTGTGTACACTGGTGGTGTAGAGTTTGTGGGAAAAACAGAGGGAACGGTTTTGCATAGTTTATAGCAGTGTGCTGGGCTGGGTTGCTGCCTGTGTAATGGGCTGATTCTGATACATTTCAACTGCCAGCTATGCTAGTTCTCCTTGATTACCTTCCTACTGCTGTTTTCCCTTCCCATTGCCTTCCTCTTTGAGCCCAGAGGCACGCCACACAAACCCAGTGCTCAGATGTGAACAGAGCTGCTATTTCCTGGTTTCATTTTTTTTTTGTTGTTGTTATTTAAAACCCAGTGCACGGTGCGCACAACTGTTTAGGTAATGTAAATACTGCTAGACAGTTTCAGACACACTCCCTTCCTAAGTTCTGCTAAGCTAAGGCCACATCCGAGACACAGAGCTCCAGTAAGCTTACAGTATGCCTAACACACCCCTCTATGATGTCAGCTAACTCTTAGGCTTGCACCATAGTTTTCCAGCACCTACACAGTTGGGTGCTGGCTAGCAATGAGGTGAAATCTGTGATTCACTATCATTCCCCTCATTTGCATAGAACTGACTGCTAATACCTAGTCACAAGTCTAACACTGAGCCTTCCCCCTTAGCAACCACTATTCAGTGGCCTTGTTGTCTTCTGCCTGCCATTGACTATAATGGCAAAATTGTGATTTTGCCTAAAAAGCTTTTTTCAAGGTTTTATTTATATTTTTGGTCTGATCCCATTTCCACACTGCTAACCTACACTTAAACGGCTGAAATTGGCCAAAAAAAAATTAAAATTTATTTTTTGTTATTTTGAAACTATTTTCCATGGCAATGACCATCTATTTGGCCATTGGCATTCCTTCCACATTATATACACCCTTTATTTGGAGCTGTCATGGCTCTGTTTTGTAGTTTGCAGAAATGTACATGGTTACTAGCCGAATACATTTCTGCAGGTTACACTAATTCTGCACGGATGGCTGCCTGCTTCCTGGATCACTAATTCACCTCATTTGCATGGTTTTCATCTGCAAATGGGGTAATTAGCATACAGGAGCTGTGCCCATGCAGGAATAGTGCAGGAGCACTCGTGCACGTCCCAGGAGCTGGTTCCTGGATCTCTCGGCAGCCATATTGCCTCCAGCAACTCTTGCACTATTCCTGTATGCCATGCAGAGTTTGCTGAATCCCAGGGTATGTTTATTGCAAGACAAGTATCATCACTGCTTGCTACCGAAGCCTGATATAATGTGTATAAATTATGGTAAACATCACAATGATGACATTTACTCTAGAATACAGATACATAGGGGTGATTTTCACAATATTATTGCTTTAATTATTGAGCTCTCATATATCATAAGTAAGTGTTTATGAAAGTGTGTGTTATGAAGTATGTATAACCTAACACACTATGTCTTACTCAGGTCATGGAACTGCATGTATGCGAGAAGTATTTTCGAACACAAACACTACCTTTTACATAGAAATGCAGTCGCACGACTCAGTAAAGTCACAAACATACCTGCATCTCAAGTATGTCAGCATTCAGTCGTAAATTATTCCTTTATCTCTAATTACCATGTTAACAAGTAAGTTCTCATGTGGCAATTGACAGTTAATTAGCAAAGTTTAATATTCTAGCCTTTTTTTTCTTTTGGATTTAATTTCCAATGGATACTATTCAATCTTACTGGTGTATATTTCCCAACATGCCAACATGACACAAGTTATACATTTTTTCCTCCAGCCAACCATGATTATAACCAGCACCATAAAGGATATCAGTGTTTAACACTGGAACACGTCTCAGTAGTTTGAGCATCATACGTGACCAAATCTCACTGCCATTTTTAACACCTGTTCTTCTTGATGTACTTATTTCCAATGAGTCTGACAAGCCATTGTTGTGCTTCCAATTCCACAAATGCAGCTGACAAGACTATGTATCATTGCAAAAAAAGCTATTACACTGGATATCTGAATTAGTTGCCAATTCAGACCCATATTTCTAGCCTGACTGCTGCAGACATGGCTGGCAATTATATGGATGGTGCTCCATTTACAAAGGTGGGGTATTGAGGAGTCCAGGATTTTTGGGGCAATCCCTGTGAAGCACTACAGTTGGAGGCTTCTGCAGAAAGATTATGCTGGGTCTCAGTATAAGGCTAAGGCTTGGAATAGCTTGGCCAAGGATGCCTCCATACACTGGGAAGCAATGTCGTCACCAATACAGTAACATGAAGATATGCAAGAGAGACCTCCTAAGCTGATGGGAGGATGAATTTAAGACTGCAAACCCCTCAATTGTGTAAGTATACTGATCCATAACCTGTCTGTGATATGACATTAATTAGACAGCCAATGCAGTTATTCAGTATGCTTGCATAAACATATTTCTCTTTTTTCTACCATACAGTTGCAGCAGAGATAGCAAAAACAGTGAGGTACATCAGGAGAGACTAACTCACCTCAGAAAGGCACGGGGTAATTATGCTTTTGTTCTGATTGTAAGGCACAGAAGTATTCTTAGTCTATCACTGTATATCATCATCTTCAGATATGCTTTAAGTTTTATATCAAACCTACATGCCTGTTCCATTAGCATGTGGTTATTGAATTAGACAATAAGTACAGTGGATTAATTGTGGGTGGATTCAATAACCTGAAACAGATATTTGATTTTTTTACAGGATACTATTTATAAGATATTTTAACTTCAATACTGAATGACATTAACAATGCAATATTTGCAAATGCAGTCATTACCCTAGAAAGCACATATCTGATATGGCACAGTGAAATACTCAATGTTATTAGTCATGTCATACAATTGTGATTGATTGATTTTATGACAAATTAATGCCTTCCCATCATATCCGAATATGGCCAAGGTGTATTTATGTATTTATCATGTTGCTTTATGCATTGAAATTATTAAGTAATTTGACATGCCATTGATCTAATCCTCTCTCTTTTTTCTTACCCACCATATCTCTCCTTTTTTATTTTTTATTATTTTTAATGCACTGTTGATGAAAACAAAATGACGACGAGCACAAGGAGAAAGACTGACCACTGGGGTTCAGCCCACCATACTTCCACAGGTGGCTGTGGAAGCACTACCACAGACAAAACAGACACCCAGCACATCTAGGTTGCAACCTGTCAGCATTACTTCCACAACTCCTGCCCTACCTGCTCCGAGTTAGGTAGCACCTCTGCCCCAGCTGCTGACACAGTGGTATCCTCCAACAGCAGTAGTTGTGAAGGCGGTGATTTAGCCACCCATCAGGAGCTGACATGGCTGGTGGAGAGGATGATGGCTCCTCAGTGCCTGAATCTGTAGGGTTGAAAAGGTCCTGCATTATATTGCCAAAATGATACCACATTCTGCATTGGCTGAGACAACTGACACAGGAGACAGTCATGACAGTTCTGAGAGTGAGGGAAATAATGGACACCTGTCCCACAAATAATTATGCCCCATACATAGCTCTCCACTTTGTCTATATGTAATCTTGACACACTTGATTTGGTCTAATTGGCAATGCACTATTCTGTTGTTGTCACCCATCCTGGTGTGGTGACTCTACAAAGTCTTAATATTGTGTGTACAATATTGCATTCATATTGTGAAGAAATGGATAGCTAATGTGCTCTCTCACTACCCTCATGCAAATTCCTGTATTCTTTCCACTGAGACCTACCCTCTGCTTGCCACCCCATTTTTACCAATGTCCTATCAATACTTTCTTCACACATTTAATCTGGTCAAAAAATAAAGTCAGGCAGAGCAGACATGGCCAGAAATGGCCCACATAAAAGCCTCCACTTTTTGCCATCAGGATTTGCATGAAGGTTGGCATCACACACACTAATGCTGAGTGATGATGAATACCATTCAACGTCTTATGGCAAAAGCTGAAGAATTTCATTTTAACTGCTGTAGTCTGATTGCTTTCATGCAAATGTGTTTAAATCCACTGGGCTTTGGGAATACAGAGTAAAGGCAGACTAAAGGCACTACTGTGAAACATTTACTGGAACAGGTCTTAGGCAACTAGGTGTAATAAACTAGATGTTTCTATGTGACATGTTGAAATAATTCCACTGTCTGTAAACTGCTATTTTGCATAGTGTCATGGGTTTAAATACAGCTGTAGGTCAAATTATTTTATGACATTTTATACATACATACATGTAGGTTTTGTGCTAAGCAAATGGAGAATAGCTACAGTTATTCTCCTGCATAATGGAGGACCTTCCACAGACCTAGGCAATTACAGACCCATAAGTCTGACTAGCCTCATATGCAAAGCCATGGAAAGATTTATCATGGAATTAATTAATCAGGACAGTGTGAATATCCAAATGCTGGATGTGTCTCAGTTTGGATTCATCAAGGGCAGGTCATGCTCATTCAACCTGGTGGATTTTTCTTTGAAAAAGTTAACAAAGCAATGGCCAAAGCTTTTAACACATTTCCCCACTCAGGCATAGTAGAAAAGCTAAATAAACTGGGAATAAACCCCCTATGCCACACACTGGATTGCTAACTAACTCACAGTTAGGACTCAGATAATCAAAATAGGGGATGCTACCTCCACAAATAGATCAATCACAAGTGGAGTCCCCAGGGGATCATGTGCTGGGACCTCTACTGTTTGTCATATACTTTTCTGAAGTAAAGGCCTATATCAAAGGGCTCTGGTTGACTAAGTCTGTGGAAGAATGCAAGCTAGTCATTGAATCCCAAAATGACTTAGCCATCCTGCAGTAAGGTTCGTCTCAAATAAATAACTGATGCCAAAATAATGAACTGAAACTAAATGCCAAAAATGCATTATTGTATCCTTTGGGAAATTATCTACAGCTGGGCACTACTACATTGACAAAGCTGACCTAGTTGCTCAGGATTTGGGAACATATGTAGCCAGTAACCTAACCTTTGACCAACATGTCTCTTGTAATATAGTCTATATTTCACAGCTTGTAAACAAAAGGATTGTGTCTAGATCTAGGGATGTCATTGTCCCCCTTTATTCAGTCATCATTACACCAGTCAATGAATATAATGCACCCTTTGGCATGTATCTGTCCACACATAGGCAACAACTGGAAGTCTCACAGAGATACCTTACTAAAAGGATACAAGGCCTAAATAATGTGTCCTACATAGACCAGCTCAAAGCCCTGTTACTATACTTGGTATCCTACAGACTGCTAAGAGGTAAGCTGTGTGTGCCATACAAGGCATCCTCTGACCCATTACTGATGGATTTATAGCACATCAGCAAGTCAAATGAGATCAGAAACACTCAATCTAGGTATCTAAACCTCTTCTGCACATCAGCAAAGCAATTTACAGGGGAAGGTATATCTTGCAGATGATACTGCTGCTGTGGAACTAATTCTCCATCTACATAAAACAAAGTTCATCTCTATACATTTTCAAGTATAACTTTGATCTATGGATAGGAAACAGAAATTTTACCCAGGACTGCCCTGTATTACTAATAGACAGAGGCAACATTTATTCCATGCATAGGTCCCTTCAAAATATCTATGGTATAATCTTAGTTATTCCCATTAGGGGAAATATATAATTATCGACCATGGAATGGGTGAGGCCAATATATAATCAAATGGGATAGGTTATTTCAAGTGCAAAAAGAAAAAAGCTAGATGGGCTTAAAACTTCCCACAAGGGCAGTTAGTTTAGTGCACATGTATAAATATATGAACCTATTTTCCTATCATATGGTTAATGGCAATCATCTGTTTTTATTCTCAATTTACAACATTTCAGTAACATACTATTTGAATAATGCAGCAAGAAAGCATTTTCTAAAGCATATAATCCCCAACAGGAAGACTTAGTAATGCACCCGTATCCTGTCTTGATGTTGGATCAGCATATGTTACCACCTCTTAGCACAAGAAATAAGGAAAAGCCTAAAATAAAGGTTGGACAAAGGCCCAAAAATAGGGACAGATTTTAAAGCTTGCTCTTATATACTTAGAAAGTTGGTGGAATAACAAAGATTGTGTTAGTTTGCATTTTCTGAAGGATATGGGTGATATGAAGTCTGAAACCCAAATGTGTCATTATTTAGTGGCTTTAATCCTTAGTAATTTGCCAGAAAACTAAAGGCTTATGAGGACAAGACCAAAAATATGAAGCAAAATCTGGAGATTCTTCAAAAACCTAGACAGTTGAGAGATATGATTGGTAGTACTCTGCTACCCCTTCTTGCTCTCTATAGCAAGAATTTTATTGTGCAGAGGATGACAGATTAATATTAAAGAAAAAAGTAAGAATATCACACAATATAGATGGTCCTACATGTCCCAGAAAAAATATTGTTGGTATTTTTCTCTACATCTCTCTCTTTCTGTCTGATCACCACTTCTACTTCATTAAGTTGTTACTGTCCTTCAACTGTGTAGGAGTTCCTTAGTGATGTAATGAGATAATGCACAGATCTATGGACAGATTTTTGTATACATTCAAGGGTTCTAATCCAGGCATTAGCTAAGTGTTACTATTTTTAGTACACTGTTTTAATTAAAGCTGTTGCCTGCATATTATGAGCTAACATTATCCTGCTTTTGTCATAAATCTACTTGGTCCCTTTGTCTCACCCTTCCTGTATATGTTATCTTCTCCCTTCTGTGTCATTAGTCTTCCTCCTCTGCATTTGGGCAATGTTTACCATTGAGCACAAACTGCAACTAAGGCTAAGTGGAAGTACAGAGCTTGTGGAAGAATCTTGCGAGTATTTGCCTTCAGCTACATTATTCTGCTGACCTTTACACTGCTGTGCTTACCTATGTATAATCAGGCTAATCTATTGAGCAAGCTGAAGAGATGAATGTGCAGCATGCAGTTGTCATGAGGGTAATGAGATAAATGCATTCTCCTTTTTCTGCATTTTGTTGACTTATTGGAACATTGTGAAGTAGGAGGTTCTACATGGTGTGTCTAGATAAGATTCAAATATGTCAATGTTTCTTGCAATAGTGTCAAGATTCAAATCTAGATGCATGCCAAACTGTTTTGACAGTGTGTATGATTCCTGTGGGTGACTACTCCTTTTCATACCCATAATTGTCCTGCTGCTGTATTAATCTGCTTGCTCCCTGTTGTTAAGCCTGTCTTGAACAGGTCTTGCCTAAACAATTAGGATGATAAAGCAAACAGCAAGACAGCTCAAATGAACCATAGGAGGATCTCTCATTATATCTTTATGTATATTCCTCTCACCAATGGTTCACCTCTTCTGGCCACTTCTGTCATCAAATAAACATCTTTGATTCAAAACTGTGTCCATAATCCATGTTTCCACCAGCAATTACATGCTTGGTCCCTCATGTGCATTATAATAACCCTATAGCATACATATAAGGATTGAAGAACTGCAACTGCCATGACAAATGTGTAAATTATGACACCTGAAACATAAACATAACACATATCTGTTCTGTAATCCATCAGATTCAGACATGCTTGTAAATGCATATGTATTATCATTTCAAAAGTGCACTCTCTCTCCAGTTAAGAGTCGGAATTCTCTTGTGGCACTTGTGACAAACACTATTTTTCCTAGATTATATAACTGGATAGGTAGGTGGTTCAAATCTCGCTGTGGTGAACTTGTGTATCTGTATGATTCTATTGTGATGAAAGTAAAGCTTTAACAACATATGCACTGTGTTCACTTCCATTTAGGAAAAAAATTTAACTTTGCACATAGATCCCTCTGCATTTTATCCCCACATTTAACATAAACTTCCCTATAACACTGATCAATGCATCCTGTCAAAAGTGCACTCCCTCCACTTAACAGACATACTTGTTTTGTGGCGCTTACAGCTAATACTAGATATGTAAGATGGTCAAATCACACAGTGGGGTATTTGTGTGTGTGGATTCAATGTCAGGTATGTAAAGTTTCCTGAACAGACACGCTGTATCAATTAGCATACAGGGAAAATTTTAACATGGGCAAGGATGTCTACATCCTCTTATCACACTTTTACCACAAACATCTTCTCTACATGACACTGATAAGATGATTGTGTCAAAATTGCACACTGTGCCCTTACAACCCAGACTTCTTCTGTAGTGCTTGCCACTAATTCTGAGTTCTATAGATTGTGTAAACAGATAGGTAGGGGGTTCAAATCCAACACTGCTTATCTAATGTGGCTGTATGTATTGTCATGTACAACTGCATCCGTGACAGCACCCCTTATGTAGACTTCTATTTACATATTTTCACTGGCAGAGGATTTCCCTATAAATCTGTATTACCTAGAGGCAATAAACAGTTTTGGAAACAGAATGCTTACATCATGCTATCAAAAAAAAACTACATCACAGTGCTCATATGAGTTATCCTGTGGTGCTGACTGTTGATACTGTGCTCTAAACTGCATAAGCACAGAGGGAGGTTTGAATCCAATAATGATTCACCACTGTGTATGCATGTTTGTCTGTTGTGTTGTGTAGAGAAGGATTCTAATGCATGTAGTATGTATGTATGTAGTATTACTGTGCACTTCAACCACCTTCCAACATTTTTAGAAGAACATCAACATATGAAAGAATTAAAATAAAAAAAAAAAACACTGGTGATACCAAGGTAAAATCACCAAGACTTTTATTTAAACTGTTAAATATAACTGACTAAGCGCTTTCACCCTTGTAGGGCATCTTCAGAATCAGTTTTCCACATTCAATCACAGCCAGTAAATACACATTTCAATTAACAATACAATCAGGAGATAATTAGTTGCAATAATTCCTTCTTCTGAATCATCAGATGTTAACCCTTGAACTGTCATTAAGGTAGTTTTGTGTAATATGTAAGTAAACACCCAGCTTTTTTTATAATGATAGCGTATCCAAAATTGTTTCGATACCTAAACCCAAAATAATGTACTGGTGTAAAAATAGCAATACATGTATATCTGTTCAGAAACAATGTGTGTAAAAAATGTGTTGAAAAGTGAATAAATACAAAATATAAAATATAATTAGGTATGTAAAAAAAGTCCATATGTAAATATAACCCTCATACAACTACAAAAAAATCAAAGAATACTCTGTTGTTTCTGTATGTTAAATACAAGCAGCCTTATGTTTCAGTATACATGCTAGAGATAGGGTGTCATTGTTGCCAGGTGCACTGCTTGCATCTAGTCGCACTTGCCACAGGCATTCCCTGACCTCTAAGATGGTTTTATAATCACCCCCAAAATCCT
Source organism: Protopterus annectens (assembly GCF_019279795.1). Classification (NCBI taxonomy): domain Eukaryota; kingdom Metazoa; phylum Chordata; order Ceratodontiformes; family Protopteridae; genus Protopterus; species Protopterus annectens. The sequence goes on from NC_056745.1 coordinate 1,093,349,826, forward strand.
TTGTGTATAATCTATCTATAACAAAAAATAAAAATGTATTGAAATTAACACAGTCTTTGGTGTTTTTGTATAATGAATTAGTGGATTTCTTGTTTTTGATGTCCCTATTGTGTTCCAAGATTCTTTATCTCAATTTTCTTGTGGTCATACCAATGTAGAAGGCTGGGCAGGATAAACAAGTAGCCACATATATGACCATTTTGGTATTACAATTACAATAACCAGGACTCTTCAACATCCTCTTAAAATTCCCCACCAAAACATATGTGCCATCATTGATGTATTTACATGCTTTGCAATTACCACATTTGACCATCTTAGCAGGCCTTTGACCAGTGGAAATGGGGTTCTCTCCAAGTGTTCTTTAATGTTTAAACCCCTACTGTTTATAAAAAGGGGAAACTTCCCTAGTGTGTCTTGCATATCTGTGGGGAGTATGCTTTTCCATGTCCATTGAATGATGTTTTTGACTTCAATGGCCATGGTGTTATATTGTAAGACCATACCAGTTTGAATATTCTTCACTTTTTGTTTATAAATATTGTTGTTCTCTACATCCCTTTGACTGTCTGCCAGAATAGGCCTGAAGTCTGTGGCTCTTCTTCTAATAATGTCTTGTTTAACTGTAATGAGTAAGTCCAAGGGGTAACCCCTTCGGACAAACAAGTCAATTAATACCTCAAGTTCTTCCAGGAGTCTATTATCGTCACTTACTATGCATGACACCTTGATCATCTGGCCCTTGGCCACGTTCTTCTTAACATAATAAGGGTGGCAACTATCATAGTGTAGAAATTAGTTGCTGTACGTTTTCTTCCTAAATAACTTGGATTCTACCTTCCCGTCTTTGATGTATAATCGTAGATCCAGGTAGTCAATGGTATTTATATCCGCCTTGTTGGTAAATTGCAAAAATGTTGTTGTGTTGTTCAAATAACCTGTAAACTCATCCAACTCATCTCGAGTACCTTTCCAAAGGAACAGTATGTCATCCAAAAATCTCAGATAAATAATCATCCTAGATCTATAATCAGATGTACTAGTTAAACTGTCATTTCTGTCATTGCTTTTGTTAGCATGTAGTAACGTAATAATTTGTCTAGACAGTTCTAGATATTGAATCATAAGTTGTTCCATTGTGCACAGTAGAACCTTATGAATGTGAATAATGTGTCTGAATTAATATTAATCACTAAACACAAATACCTGATGTCAATTGCCTAGTGTAACAATAGGCACAAACCAACAATTTAAGATAGAGTTTAAGTTAAGTATTCAAAATTAACCACCTTTACTCTGGCATAAATATACTTTGAATGTATACACAACCATGAAATAGTAAAAAATAATAAATAATAAGAAGCATAAAAACAAAAAAACGAAAATAAACACATAAAAGTGAATGGTGTAACAAAATAAAAACAAAAAAATAATAATAAAAATATAATATAATAATTTTGTGTGCGTAACACACCCTGTAGAAACAAACTAAGTATGCAAATAGGGCTAACACATCTCACAAAAGTTAGAGAGCATTGTGTGATATAAATCAAGAATTGTTCATTCAACCTCCTTTTCCTATGTTCAGAAAAAGATTATCAAACCAGATAAGAAAAATTTATAACAATCCACCATTCATAATCCTAGGTAAATACAGGAAAAACAAGTCCCAATCTAAAAAAGGACTAAATTTGAATAACAATGAATAATTATAACCAGTCGGGTTTATAAATAAAAAATGCTGACTAGTAGAATACATTAGATAGCGTTAAACAATGTCATCTTGTAAAATCCAGTAATAGCACGTTGCCTTCCAAAATGCTCCAAATGTTCGCCAAGAAAAGAAAAAACGCAATTCTTTGTCATGGAAGAAAAAGCATACTAGACTGCATCGCTGCACCTTAATCTTCCTGGCCAAGGAAACAAGTGTGACACAATGGTTCCTCTGAAACAAAATTCCCCTCACACCGGAGCTTGCAACCACGAAAAAAAACATACTGCAAAGTTGTCACCAAGCAAAACACACAACAAACAGCTAGAGTTGCTGCTCCACCACTAGTCCAAAAGCCTTTTGTTGTTCACAGCTACAAGAGGAACAGTCAATAGTTACTGGTTACCTGCTTTGAAAATAGCCGAATATGAAAGAATGTTGATATCATCCCTTTAAATGTGCACTGTCACAGTTGTAAAACAACATCTTATGTCATGACTCTGATTCAAGCAGTGTTCTGTACCTTGTGATTTTAGGAAGTCTGTTCAAATACAACCATTAATCCTTAGACTCACTTGTGTCACTATATCTGTAAATGTGCAGATAGACAACAATGTTGTCAGGAAATTATCCTGCTGTGTACACATACGGCTGGGGATTCCTATTATAACAATTTATGCTCATTTTTAACAAAGAAATGCTTTACTGGTAATGATGATGCCATGAGAACTACTAATTCTTTTCACTTGGTGTAAGGACATGAGACTACATTCTGTATGCTGTTGCCTTAGCGAGACATATGTTTGAATCCATGATTATCCACACATTGTGCATTATTCCCATTCTCCTGCCACAGTCACAACTGTATTATGCATCAAGTGTGTTTAGGTATATCTACCAGCTGGCAATGTTGTGTGAGAAAGACACATATAGCAACAGCCTTTTAAAGAAACTACAGGCACAGATATCCCTTGCACAATAACATGAAGGAACATATTCAAAGACCAAAATATCTCACAATAGTAATACCATTGGCACTGTGGTACATTCATTCTCTCCAATATTATGTAATTTCTGTTGTCACATAGGCCCTCATGGGTTGATTGTTGGCATTGCATGTACTAATGCTTTTATGTATGAATGACATCCACAAGTTTTATAATGTGTGCAATTACAGTCGGAGAAACATCCCCAAGCACTTTTATCCTATGCAAATTGCAACACAATCATATGTAATAATTTTGTATAAGTGGAGTCTAAATAAGACAAGACCACTAACACAAATGTAAGTCATTTTAATAAAATACCAAGTAAAGTCCAGATAGAAATCCATGAGAAATTGTGCAAAGCTTTCAGGTAATAAATACCCTTCTTCAGTGCTAATAACAACAAACTGATACATCTTCCTTTTAAACCATGAACATTAATTACACAGCCAATAGAAACAGAGAAGTCAGCATTCAAAATTTGCATTTAATATTTTAAAGCAACAGTATAAAAATATGTAAATTACACATAGATCTTTTAAAACACATATATACAATATATAAAATACATATATAGGATATAAGCATTAATGCAAATCTTACCTAAAATCCTTTTATTTTATTTTTTTTTATTTTAGAGAATATCTCATAAAACTGCTTGTTTTGCTTTTAATACAGGCTTAATAGAGACTGTTTGATTAATGCCTGGTGGAAAATCTGCTCGCAGGCATAAAATCAAACTATACTCCTTGTTTTCTAACTTAGTGTTTATGTCACCCCTTCTTATAGATTTATTTAATAGCTCTATAACCCTAAATCTAAAATTATGTGTGACATTCTCAGATACATGCTTAGCAAATGAGTTACTCATATAAGTGGAGTTTCACAGCTTTGTTAAGACTTCTGCTGTGGAGTATATGATTCATATACATGTTGGTAGTCGGTAGATTTACATAGCCTACTGTTCAACTCCAGGACAGCATTCACTGAATGTACTGACATCACACAAACAGCAATGCATGAAACTGTTATTCTCAATTTTTACTTTGTAGAAAGAAATATAAAGTAATTTTATAATATAATGCCAGTGAAACAGTTGTTCTACAAATGTCAGTAATAACTTGTATAGCATAGCTACAAATATACAATGTGATTCACATCTGGGACAATGCTGTTGGACAAAACAACAGGAACAGCTTCCTTGGCTGAAAATCAGTGATATTGCAATGCTCACAGTTGTGTGTATATTAACACAATTACCTTCTTGCCATCATTCTGACAAAATCATATTGTACACATTATCCCCAAATGTCATTTATTGTTTCATACATTGATTTAATTTATTTGTGACAAGATCTATTACTATGCCATGTGGCAGACATAATCAATACACAGCCCTGTCTATCATACCACACTTTCTACAGAGCTGTGTTTTGATCATGTCATGTGGCAGACATAATAAAGACACAGCTTTGTAGAATGTGTACTGTGATAGGCAGGAGTTTGAACCTGGTAACATCTGACTGTCATATTACTGTGTCAGATAGGAGTGACTTAGGCAAAGGAAGTATTTAGTGACTAGTCAAAGAGCAAACATTTTAAGGCAGTACCCTCCATGGTAGGGGATCCAGACCCGTTATAATAGGGAAGTGCTGTAAGCCCTTCAAGTGTGTTCATCATAAGACAGACAGTATGCCTCTTTTTGTGACATCACAAGTTGATACACATCTTTCTGATATCTGTCCTGACATGTGTTCAAGTCTGGCAAGATGCAGATGTTGAGCATGTCATTCATTGCTCACAAGCATTACTTAATTTCCAAATAAGAATCCACTTTATTGTATGTCTTACACCAAACATTTATGTATGACTGCAATTATTTTTTTTGCATTGTACAGCTTTACTGGACTTGAAGACTTGCATAACATGTCTTCCTGTCTGGCATAATGCCAGATCATCATAAAGTATGAGTGGGCCTGTGTTTGGATACTTTCTTTGTGTCTGTGTTGTTTACATGCAGTTATGGCAGTGTTCACTGTAATGTCTTGTGAGCATGCCCAGTATAATCCTATATTACATACATTCCATTTACAGAGATTGTGAACTACTGCAATGTCATCAGATCTGTGTTGTCATTTGTCACTTGTGTATTTTTATTTTTTGCTAATATATTACTTTTTATTATTAACATGTATATAAAACACATTGAGGTAATATAACCCTATTTCTATGGTTGTCCACTGATGACAAATGGTAAAACATGTCTCTTTCTGCTGTGCATGACACAGCAATTGTATAGCTCATGACATGTTTATACAAGATAAAGTGGAGGAAACACCACTCCATTCAGTTATCAAACATATATTTGTTGTATATATCTGTCATTTTCAATAAATGTACCGTATGCAAACAGCTCCAATGTATCCACTGAACTTGCTAAATATTATCTCAGCTAGGCATGTTATCAATATTAATATCGCATGTACTCCCCCTTTGAAGAATGCTGCATTGTGTCCCTCTCACAGCCATTATTAGCATGTCAGTGTTTAAGTTAGGTATATGGATGAACAATTGGTAACATGATTATTTATTGTTAACATGAATGTGTACGTCTTTCTATTGAAAATGTTTTTTTGTGATGTCATCACATCTGAATACATTAACAGAGTACATTTTTTCCATTTACCCCCATACTTACATCTGCACTACTGATATTATTTCTGTGTACATATTTACATTTTCAAATTCGTTGCATCTACATTCTTATAATTAATTTGTCCTAACTTCATATAAGCTGACTGCCTGTGTGAGCATAATACATTTGCCTACAGACAAGGATTTTTGTTTACATTGTCTGCTCATGACTTCCAGCACTGTTTCTTGGATGTAAACACTGCTAATAGCCATAAAATGGTCCTTGGAAACTGTGATGATGTGAGGTAATGCCAGCAGTGCCAGGAAGAGTAGGGGAGTACATGTTTAACATATGCCAGCATAGCTGGCTGAAGTTTTGTAAATAATTATGTCATTTGAATATCAAGTTGATTTGTATAGATGCTTGTGTTAAAAATGTATTTGTAAAGTTACTTGTGTTAAAAATTTATCAACAGTGGGTCCTGCTGCACAGAAAAGAAATATACATGAATGCACGACTGTATTGTTGTAACTGATGAAATTTATATATTTTAACAGGGGATATAAGAAGGGAAGGGGTAAAGCTCAGCCCAACTAACCATAAGAAAAAGAGCCTGAAATTAGATGACTTGGTTTAGGCTAGAAAGATTTTATCTCACAGGTCTGAATGCAGTCAAAGATGCTATGTTTGTGAAAGGCCTGGACTGAGGTCCTGCTCTATTGTCCTTAGTGGTGATCTAATTGCTACCCTGGAGTGCCAGATAATAGCTTGTTAGTCTCTGCAGGAAGGGTGCAAGTGTTAACATTGTTTTACACTTTCCAGGTGCTGTAATAAACCTTTGCTAAAGTTCTTTGTATTCTATGTATTGTGACTCATTAGTGCCAGATCCAGGCTCAGTTTCTAGTGAGGGCTTAGTGTGGGAACCACAGAGTCAGGTAACCAGATGTGATGTCATTCTGTAGCCAGCACTAAAATTGTATTTTAATGTTTGTGGGAGATGTGATAAGTGCACCCTGTTGATGGACCTGACAAAAGACACTCAAGCACTTTCATCTTGCCTTGCTTTAGTAAGTAACTAGGGAACAGTAATTCTTCAGTCAGTTAGGAAATATAATGAGATTCCCTTAACATAGCTTTTCATGTATCTGTCTGAATCTTTCCATCTGTGTTGTTTTCTATATCTCCTGTGATTGAAAAAAAAAATATATATATATATTTATATATACATATTATATTTATTTTGTACATATAGTATGAATAATTCATTGAAAAGTTAAAAAGTCAAATAAGCCAGTAAACAACAATTGAGACCACATTCTAGTGGTCTTTCTCCTCAGTCTTCAAAAACTCTGGTAATGACTGCTGATGAAAAGACCACGTACAATCAAAAGTGAAAAATACCTTAAAGTTTTGTCACAAAGTTACTAAAAAACAATAACAAAATAACTACTGCATTGCTGAAAATTTGCTACTGCAAACACAATAGACAAATTTCACAGCAATTCTAGACCCAACTAAACTCCTCCAGGATGGCACAACACAGATCTCCCCGCAGAATAGTCTCAAAAGAATAATATACCATTCCAGAAGCTCCAATATGGCAATACAGTGCTTGTCTCACCATTGTCTCATTTCTGATTCCTATTTAGTCCAACCACAGCACCGTCAGAGATTCTGTTCCTATACCTATCACTTTCCTCCACTACTCTCCCCAAAACACCAATAATCTTAAGCATCCCAAAGGGGAAGACTGAACAAAATAGCAGCAATTCTCCACAGTGTTTGTTTCTAATCTTCAGGTCTGCTGTCCAGTAACAGATATAGAACAGACACCAACAGAATGAATAAATAAACAAAATATGTAGGAATAGAAAACGTAACCAAAAACACAGAGTGCAGGCTGTAAAATAACAAAATTGAAAACCAAAGGTATTCATAGGCAGTCATTTGCAACCATCTTTGGACATGCATGGCTAAGCAACTAGCATGTTTCCTAGGATAGTAGAGTGGTGTAGCACAGTGAGTATCTAGGACTAGAACGACAAATAGAGCAGAAAGTTGTAATCACAGTGAACCAGTATCAGCAGTTTAAAATATACTGTATAATAGTAATAGTACAGTTTAGAAATATAGGGTCTATATTAGATGAGCGACCATTCCGATGTTCGAATCATAGATGGTCGACATCATATGATCGAATGTCGGAAACGTCAAAGGTGAAAGTCAATGGCGTTTCATGCGCAGAATCGGAAATTTTCCCTTTCTGCACTGAAGTTCTTGGAGTTGGTATATTTAAGTAGGGGGCTTGCCCCCCTGCTCAGAGTGGTAAGGTAAGTTTTTTTATTTTTTATTTTATTATATAGTCGATGTTTCGAACTTCGCTCATATGAGTTCACTCATGTGAGGTTCAAAGTTTTTATACTTTGACTATGTAATATAGACCTGTAATATAATATAATATAATATAATACATTTGTAAATATGATGATTACCAAACAGGCTTGGGTGACACAAAATCAAAAGTTTTAATTTCAATTCAATTAGCAGCAGCAAATGGTGATGCAAAATGTGTAAAGGCAATAGCAACGTCTTTCTGGATACTGTAAGATACTGTAAGCAACAACTATCAATCTGGCCAAGATGCCAAAACAGCAGACAAGTAAAAATAATGGGACAATTCACAACAATGACTAGCAATGTGGCACAGATGCCACAGCAACAGACTAGAAATAATGGGACCATTTACAGTTTACAGCAATAACAAATAAATTGGTTTGGATGTCTCAACAGAAGACAAATGAAATGTGGAAGTATACAAAATACCAACAACAAGGACAGACTATCTGTAACTATTCAACCATGTGCAAGTGTCCGCAGTTATGTTCACTTGTCTGCAACTGTGATCAAGTTTTTGCAACAGTGCACAGCCATCCTAAATCAAATATTGCTTTGAAATACAAGATGCTTGCCTTATCACACAGTCTATCAAAGGTAACATGCCTCTTGTAATTTTTATTACAAAACAAGAAGATTCAAATAGTTGGATCGATCAAAAATACTTTTCAACAGTGTACACCCATGCTTTAGTCTGTGCAGCATTTCCCAGATTTAATGGGATCAGTTTTTGATGTCAAGTCTGCAGAGATGTCCTCAATCATGCTCAGGTAGTCACAGCCCAGACAAACAAAGCTTTGATGTCTCCGAACACATGGACCTTAAGCAAATAAAGCAGAGCATATAGGCCAATTAAAAACACACTGCTCTGCAACCAGTAGTAAATTACCCCTGGAACAGTAGTAGCATCCCTTCTGTTACCAGGACATTACTTGTTAAGCTAGTTCTAAATGCAAAAATATACCACAACACAAAATACAGTAGAGTACTTTGAATTAATTATAGCACATTCTAACTCAAACTGCAAAAAAAAAAAAAAAAAAAAATACAGAAAATGGTTGCCTTCCAGGTGTACTGGAATCAAGTTTTTAGGTCATGTCTCAGTAGATGTCTTCAGGTGTGCTTTGCTTTGGTTGTTGCAGCCTACCCAAGTAGATCTTTGATATCCACTAACCCATTGAGTTTAAATAAACAAACAGAAGAGAGAGGCCAATTAAAGAACAATGAATATAGAGGAATAATAATAACTTGTTTCATATTAGAAAATCATTCAAAACCAAGGAGTGGAACTAGATGTTTGATTAATTGAGAGGAAGTGATAAGGATCCACTTCACAGGATGAATAAGAAATCAATATAGCAAACCAATCAAGTTTTAGTAAGTGAGAAGCAGTCAAGGCTAGTAGGGTCTATATTATATCAGCGAACGCTTAAAAAAAGCGAATGCTGATTGATCGACCTTATGTAAGCAAAAGCTTACAATCTCGAACTGTCAGATCAGCGATTTTTTTCCTAGGGAAAAAAATCACTGATCCAAAATACAAACACAACACAAGCACACCAAACAAACAGAAATCCACACACATACACCTAAAATCTGACACCTAACCCTACACTAAACTATGCACACACCACTAACTATCCATTTACCTTAACCCAAAGCCTAAAGCTAAGATCTGTCATTATCGCACACTCACCTCACCCATTCCCTAACCCTAACTCACCTAAATCCGCCCTAACCCTCATGTCCACACAATTGCACACATACCTAACTCGAGCCCTAACCTAACTCACCTAAACCACCCTAACACTCACATCCACACAATCGCACACTTACCTGAATCCGACCCGTAACTTTTCACCACACACAAAATATACCGAAGCAACAGAAACAGACAAACCAAATTATTTCCCTAGGAAAAAATTAGAGTTTCTGCTGCTTCGATATTTTTCACTTTCGCTAAAATAAGGTCGATCAATCAGTGTTCGCTTGTTTAAGCATTCGCTGATCTAATATAGACTCGGGTAGTAGAAGTAAGGCAGGCAATCAGGCATGCATGCCCACTAGGATAAATAGCTTAGGAAAAAAGTCTAAAGCACCCTAAAAATGTCAGCTCATGGGTGTGGGTATTTTTTAACCATTTATGTAGTACACAGAGCACTGCAATTAGCTCCAAAAGTGCAAAAATGGCAGACTTGTTATGCACCTTTCTGATTTCATAAAAGTGTTGAATAAGCTTTGTTAAGCACCTCTTGACATTGTTAAGCTCTTGTCTAACACTGGGGCTTAACAGCAACCAGTGTTGTCCACCACAAAACCAGAGCAGAAGCTAAAACAGATTTAAAAATTGGTTAGGTATTTCACTCTGTTGCACATTTAAACAAAAAGTGGCAAAGTGTCTAACAGTTTTTAAAGCTATTTCCTCTTCAAAGGGACATGCTGCTTCTGTCCAGTGTCTGTGTTGCAGCACTAAGCATTTTATGGTTTTAACCAAAAATTGATGTCAGTGAGCAAATGCAACTGTAACCAAAACCAAAATTCACTGAAAGCATCCAAATGGAGAACGAGCCTAAGATAAATGTTTATTCACTCCACAAAAGTAACAAATAAGTGCGTGATTAATGCTGTAAATTAAAAGTTGCGTTTTCGTAAAATCTTCATCAGATACACACACTTGACTACCCAACACTTGTTTAAATAATTAACTTGTAATAGGAAAACCAATCACTGTTGGTAAAACAATTAAATAATTAAATAGGAACCAATGGAAGTGACTTAAACTGTTTTAAATAATAATCAAAGCTTTTTAAAATCAATGAATAAATATTGAATAGATATACAATAAAAAATCCCTAATATACTCAGTACTTTAAAGTATATACAGTTAATTACACACTCTTTCACATATCTAAAAAGAATTGATTTGAATGACTGTACTTAAATGTGTATAAAAGTAAATGATGTGACATAGTACTTACTGCCCTCTAGGGGCATAAAAACTATTTACAATTTGGCAGCTCTTAATTTCTGTACAGGCAAAATGGAAAGCATGTCATTTAGCCCTGGTTGTTTTGTGACATCCAACACTATTTGTCAATAGAGCTCACGATATTCTAACTTAGCTTCCCATATGCCGCCTCTTATTTCCTTAGGCACAACTTCCAAAACAAAAAAATAAAAATGATGCTTGATGACAAACTGTCTTGTGGTGAAAAAGTGCATTGTTTAAGTTCACCTTACTCATCTCGTAAAGATGTTCATATATACGAGTTTTGAGTTTTCTCTCAGTCTTGCCAATGTAAAAGGATTTGCATTCCTTACAAAAGGCAAGATATACCAATCCACTTGTATTACAATTTGAATAACAATTACTCTTAATAATTCTGTTCCTACTCAAAATTTCTATGGAAGGAGCATTAAATATGTAGGTGCACTGAGAACATGCACCACATTTAAAAGTGCCGGTCTTTGTGCCGTTAGATGGTAAACCATAACCCTTTCCGAACTCAAAAAAATTTTAAAGTTCCTATCCTTTCTATATGTAAATTTTAACTGACTTTTACAAATTTGCTCTAGGTCTGAAATTTCTTTGAATTTTTCCCATTCTCTACTAATAACTTTTCTTATAACTCCTGAGTCTCCATTAAAATCCAAAATATAAGCATCATTCCAATCATTGTTCAAATTAATTTGTGTGGAAACCAATGAAGCAATGGATAAACAAACATCCTGTCCTAAAATGGGTGCAAATCTACTAGATCCACCTTCCAAGACATCTGTAGTAACTTATTGAATTAAACTGGTAGGGTAACCCCTTTCTTTAAACATGTCACCCACTATACTACATTCGACAATGAAATCTTTGTTATTGGAAGTTATGCGACTAATCCTGACCAGTTGCCTTTTTATAAGGTTTTTCTTTTGAAAGAATGGATGCACACTACTAAAATGAAGATACGAGTTTGAGAAAGTATTCTTTCGATGTACTTTAGATGAAAACTTGCCATTGTCCTTTGTAATGCAAACATCCAGGTAATTGAGTTCCTGATAGCCCAAATTGTAAGTAAAATCTTGGACTTTTAAAGAAGGTCAGGAATTCAAGAAATCTTTCCTTACTTGCTGTCCACAAAATACAAACGTCATCCAAGAAGCGTTTGTAAAAGGACCAACAACTACTAAATTAGCTGTTAAGGACATATAAATGCTCCTTCCAAGTCAAAACAATGTTGGCATATGTGGGGGCACATGTGGCCCCCATAGCCACACTTTTGGTCTGCTTAAAAAATTCAACTTCGTAATACATATAGTTTTTACTGAGAATTATCTCCATTTACAAAAAAGCATTAATAAAATCATTGTTGGAAAAATTTCCAAATGTACTCATAGAATCTTCCAGCCATTGTAATCCTATATCATGGGGTATACTGCCAAAAGGATCCACTATATCCAATGTTACAAATAACAAACTATAGTTGTATAGTTCAGGTTTCAAATGTCTAAGAAAATCCCAGGAGTCATTTAACACTGTTGGACCTTTCAAAGATAGATCTTTGAGTTTAATGCCCACAAATTTAGAAAGGGGTGCTGTAATAGCACCTTCTGAAGAAACAATTAATCTAAGTGGGGGATCCAATGTGTTTGTATGGACCTTGGGAATAACAAACACCGAGGAAACCCTGGGGTGTTTGTTCATTAAAAAATCGTGTCCAAACTGATGGAACTTTCTAAAAGTAAGTCATTAAACATGAAATGAATTCTAGAATTGGCTATATTGACCTCATTAATAGAAGCCAAAACATATTTGGAAATATCGTTAAGCTCATCTTTCATTTTGGACTCATAAACAATGCTATCCATCAAAACAGTCCCTTCACCTTTGTCCGGTTGCATAATTCTCAAGGAACGGTCAGTTTTAAGGAATCTAGTAGGTCTTTTACATCTTTGGAAAGATTGGAATATATCCTATGGTTACTAATTTCTTTCCTAATTTCCCATTCCATAATATTTTCTAAGTTTTTAAGTTGGGGGTGGAGGGGGGGGTTGAAGGTGCCTTTTTTCTTCAGAGGTGTTGACAATTTGTTGTTATACTTTTGATTGTTAAAAAATAAAGCTACATTCTTTTTCCTAATGAAAAGTTTTAAATCTACTGTAGCCCTAGACACATTAACCTTCCTTAATGGTATAAATTTGAAACCTTTGGAAAATAAATTGAAATGTTGAGCATTAATAGAAAGACCACTGTAATTAAAAATTTGGAACCTTTGTATAAATGGACCCTGTCCACAATGGAAATAACTTCTGTTTCTTGATCTATTAATACCGTATTTTCCTTCCCAAATTCCCCCCATCATTGTTGTAGCTGTAATAAACTTGTGGTTTGTTCCTTATCCTGATTGATCTCCATAGAGGTGGAAAATGAGAACGATCTAAAGGGATTTCTCCTTGGTGGATAGACTGTCCAAAATCAGGTTCACCAAACTGGTGAGAATCGTCAGGAAGACAACTGTTGTTGTTTTCCTTTATTTTTTGTTCCCTGAATCTAAAAAAAGGTCTGGGTTTGGGATATGCTGTGCCATCCTTGTATTCTTTAAGGTCCCTATCTATTTTACCCTGCTTTCTTATCACATTGCTAATGCATTTCCTATCTACTTGTTCAAAAATATCATAATATTTAACCATTTCGCTCTCCACCATAAACAACAAATCATTTAGTATACATTCATTAGTCTTTTCCATTTCATCCCTTATAGCCTTAACAATCTCTAATCCACAATTGTCAAAAATTTTAATTAAACTTGAATGAAATTCAGAGCCATCTTGTACTCTGTAAGAATATTTACAAATTCTCAAACCTTTGGGGACAATTTTGTGCTTAAGGCATTCATTTAAATAAACATTGTCACAATCAATACTTTTGTATTTGTCCATCAGAAAATACAACCTGTCCAAATTTTCTTTATAAGTTAGAATTCTGGTGTCCGTTTTAGTCTTGTTCACCTTGCTATTAAAATTGTAATTCCTTTTAATAATGTCATTGAAATTAATAACTGTTTTGGTATTAGTTTTATATGAGTCACCTTTGTTTACGTCAGAATTGGCGCTGGTTCCTGCAATGTCCTTTGCCTGGGTTTCTGCCACTTCTTCATTCGTTAAAAAAATATTTGGAAGTCCCACTGAGTCATTGACCATAGATTTACTCGTTGGTGAAATAGGATGCTGTGAAAAAGCAACTGAACTCGTAGATGCCATCCTTTGTTGGCTTCTCAGCATTTCCTGGTTGCCAGGAACGCACGAAACCAATGTAACGATAGATTGGCAGGCTGGGGTTAAAAGTTCCACTAACTGTGAAAGCTGTCCAATAATTCTTCATAGTTCACCCCTTTTGCCTCCTCTGCATTCGTCTTCGGACTGAACCCCTGGATACTCCGCCATCTCCACACAAACTAATAACCAAAAATTGATGTCAGTGAGCAAATGCAACTGTAACCAAAACCAAAATTCACTGAAAGCATCCAAATGGAGAACAAGCCGAAGATAAATGTTCATTCACTCCACAAAAGTAACAAATAAATGCTTGATTAATTCTGTAAACTAAAAGTTGCATTTTTGTAAAATCTTCATCAGATACACACACTTGACTACCCAACACTTGTTTAAATAATTAACTTGTAATAGGAAAACCAATCACTGTTGGTAAAACAATTAAATAATTAAATAGGAACCAATGGAAGTGACTTAAACTTTTTTAAAAAAGAACCAAAGCTTGTTAAAATCAAATAATAAATATTGAATAGATATACAATAAAAAATCCCTAATATACTCAGTACTTTAAAGTATATACAATCAGTTATACAATCTTTCACATATCTAAAAATAATTGATTTGAATGACTGTACTTAAATGCGTACAAAAGTAAATGACCCTCTAAGGGCATAAAAACTATTTACAATTTGTCAGCTCTTAATTTCAGTACAGGCAAAATGGAAAGCATGTCATTTAGCCCTGGTTGTTTTGTGGCATCCAACACTATTTGCCAATAGAGCTTATGATATTCTAACTTAGCTTCCCACATACCCCCTCTTATTTCCTTAGCCACAACTTCCAAAACCAAAAATAAAAAATGATGCTTGAAGACAAACTGTCTTGTGGCAAAAAAGTGCATTGTTTAAGTTCGCCTTACTCATCTCGTAAAGATGTTCATATATATGAGTTTTGAGTTTTCTCTCAGTCTTGCCAATGTAAAAGGATTTGCATTCCTTACAAAAGGCAAGATATACCAACCCACCTGTATTACAATTTGAATAAAAATTACTCTTAATAATTCTGTTCCTACTAAAACTTTCTATGGAAGGAACATTAAATATGTAAGTGCACTGAGAACATGCACCACATTTAAAGGTACCAGTCTTTGTGCTGTTAGATGGTAAACCAGAACCTTTTCCGAACTCAAAAAAAATTTTAAAGTTCCTATCCCTTCTATATGTAAATTTTTACTGACTTTTACATATTTGCTCTAGGTCCAACAGTGTTAAAGGATTCCTGGGATTTTCTCAGACATTTGAAACCTGAACGATAGTTTGTTATTTGTAACATTGGATATAGTGGATCTTTTTCACAGTATACCCCATGATATAGGATTACAATGGCTGGAAGATTCTATGAGTACATTTGGAAATTTTTCCAATGATCATTTTACTAATGTTCTTTTGTTAATGGAGTTAATTCTCACTAACAACTATATGTATTATGAAGGTGAATTTTACAAGCAGACCAAAAGTGTGGCTACAGGGGCCAGGTGTCCCCCCACATATGCCAACATTGTATTGACTTGGTGGGAGCATTTATATGTCCTTAATAGTGAATTTAGTAGTTGTTGGTCATTATAAAAACACTTCTTGGATGATGTTTGTATTTTGTGGGTGGCAAGAAAGGAAAGATTTCTTGAATTCCTGACCTGCTTAAAAGGTACAACAAAAAATTTTGGGGATTTTACTTACAATTTGGACTATCAGGAACTCAATTACCTGGATGTTTGTATTACAAAGGACAATGGCAAGTTTTCATCTAGGGTACATAGAAAGAATACTTTCTCTAACTCGTATCTTCATTTTAGTAGTGGGCATCCATTCTTTCAAAAGAAAAAACTTATAAAAGGGCAACTGGTCAGGATTAGTCGCATGACTTTCAATGACAAAGATTTTATTGTTGAATGCAGTATAGTGGCTGACATGTTTAAAGAAAGGGGTTACCCTACCAGTTTAATTCAACAAGTTACTACAGATGTCTTGGAGGGTAGATCTAGTAGATTCACACCCATTTTAGGACAGGATGTTTATTTATCCATTGCTTCATTGGTTTCCAAACAAATTAATTTGAACAATGATTGGGATGGTGCTTATATTTTGGATTTTAATGGAGACTCAGGAGTTATAAGAAAAGTTATTAGTAGAGAATGTGAAAAATTCAAAGAAATTTCAGACCTAGAACAAATTTGTAAAAGTCAGTTAAAATTTACATATAGAAGGGATAGGAACTTTAAAAAAATTTTTAAGTTGGGAAAGGGTTCTGGTTTACTATCTAACGGCACAAAGACCGGCACCTTTAAATGTGGTGCATGTTCTCAGTGCACCTACATATTTAATGCTCCTTCCATAGAAATTTTGAGTAGGAACAGAATTATTAAGAGTAATTGTTATTCATATTGTAATGCAAGTGGGTTGGTATATCTTGCCTTTTGTAAGGAATGCAAATCCTTTTACATTGGCAAGACTGAGGGAAAACCCAAAACTCGTATATATGAACATCTTTACGAGATGAGTAAGGCGAACTTAAACAATGTACTTTTTCGCCACAAGACAGTTTGTCATCAAGCATCATTTTTATTTTTTGTTTTGGAAGTTGTGCCTAAGGAAATAAGAGGGGGCATGTGGGAAGCTAAGTTAGAATATCATGAGCTCTATTGGCAAATAGTGCTGGATGCCACAAAACAGCCTGTACTGAAATGATCTGCCAAATTGTAAATAGTTTTTATGCCCCTAGAGGGCAGTAAATACTATGTCACGTCATTTATGTTTATACACATTTAAGTACAGTCATTCAAATCAATTCTTTTTAGATATGTGATAGAGTGTATAATTAATTGTATATACTTGAAAGTACTGAGTATATTAGGGATTTTTTATTGTATATCTATTCAATATTTATTCATTGATTTTAACAAGCTTTGATTCTTTTTTAAAAAAGTTTAAGTCACTTTTATTGTTTCCTTTTTAATTATTTCATTGTTTTACCAACAGTGATTGGTTTTCCTATTACAAGTTAATTATTTAAACAAGTGTTGGGTAGTCAAGTGTGTATATCTGATGAAGATTTTACGAAAATGCAACTTTTAATTTACAGCATTAATCACGCATTTATTTGTTACTTTTGTGGAGTGAATAAACATTTATCTTCAGCTCATTCTCCATTTGGATGCTTTCAGTGAATTTTGGTTTTGGTTACAGTTGCATTTGCTCACTAACATCAAATTTTGGTTATTAGTTTGTGTGGAGATGGCAGAGCATCCAGGGGTTGAGTCCGAAGACGAATGCAGAGGAGGTGAAAGGGGTGAACTACGAAAAATGATTGGACAGCTTTTGCAGTTAGTGGAACTTTTAACCCCAGCCTGCCAATCTATCATTACTTTTTTTGTGCATTCCCGGCAACCAGGAAATGCTGAGAAGCCAACAAAGGATAGTGTCTACAAGTTCAGTTGCTTTCTCACAGCTTCCTATTTTACCAATGAGTAAATATATGGTCAATGACTCAGTGGTACTTCCAAATATTTTTTTAACGAATGAAGAAGTGGCAGAAACCCAGGCGAAGGACATTGCAGGAACCAGCACCAATTCTAACGTAAACAAAGGTGACTCATATAAAACTAATACCAAAACGGTTATTAATTTCAATGACATTATTAAAAAGAATTACGATTTTAATAGCAAGGTGAACAAGACTAAAACAGACACCAGAATTTTAACTTATAAAGAAAATTTGGACAGGTTGTATTTTCTGATGGACAAATACAAAAGTATTGAATGTGACAATGTTTATTTAAATGAATGCCTTAAGTACAAAATTGTCCCCAAAGGTTTGAGAATTTGTAAATATCCTAACAGAGTACAAAATGGCTCTAAATTTCATTCAAGTTTAATTACATTTTTGATAATTGTGGCTTAGAGATTGTTAAGGCTATAAGGGATGAAAATGATAGGGAGAAACTGTTTTTATTGAAAGAAATGGAAAAGACTAATGAATGTACACTAAATGATTTGCTGTTTACAGTGGAGAGCGAAAAGGTTAAATAGTATGATATTTTTGAACAAGTAGATAGGAAATGTATTAGCAATGTGATAAGAAAGCAGGGTAAAATAGATAGGGACCTTAAAGAATACAAGGATGGCATAGCATATCCCAAGCCCAGACCTTTTTTTAGATTCAGGGAACACAAAATAAGGGAAAACAACAACAGTTGTCTTCCTGACAATTCTCACCAGTTTGCTGAAACTGATTTTGGACAGTCTATCCACCAAGGAGAAATCCCTTTAGATCGCTCTCATTTTCCACCTCTATGGAGATCAAACAGAATAAAGAACAAACCACAAGTTTATTACAACTACAACAATTATGGGGGGAATTTGGGAAGGAAAATATGATATTAATAGATCAAGAACCAGAAATTATTTCCGTTGTAGACAGGGTCCATTTATACAAAGGTTACAAAATGTTTAATTAGAGTGGTCTTTCTATTAATGCTCAGCATTTCAATTTATTTTCCAAAAGTTTCAAATTTATACCATTAAGGAAGGTTAATGTGTCTAGGGCTATAGCAGATTTGAAACTTCTCATTAGGAAAAAAAAAATTAGCTTTATTTTTTAACAATCAAAAGTATAACAACAAATTGTCAACACCTCTGAGGAAAAAAGGCACCTTCAACCCCCCCCCCCTCCACTCCCAACTTAAAAACTTAGAAAATATTATGGAAAGGGAAATTAGGAAAGAAATTAGTAACCATAGGATATATTCCAATCTTTCCAAAGATGTAAAAGACCTACTAGATTCCTTAAAAACTGACCATTCCTTGAGAATTATGCAACCGGACAAAGGTGGAGGGACTGTTTTGATGGATAGCATTGTTTATGAGTCCAAAATGAAAGATGAGCTTAGCAATATTTCCAAATATGTTTTGGCTTCTATTAATGAGGTCAATATAGCCAATTCTAGAATTCATCTCATGCTTCATGACTTACTTTTAGAAAGTTCCATCAATTTGGACACATTTAATTTTTTAATGAAGAAACACCCCAGGGTTTCCTCGGTGTTTGGTATTTCCAAGGTCCATAAGAACACATTGGCTCCCCCACTTAGATTACTTGTTTCTTCAGAAGGTGCTATTACAGTGCCCCTTTCTAAATTTGTGGACATTAAACTCAAAGATCTATCTTTGAAAGGTCCAACAGTGTTAAAGGACTCCTGGGATTTTCTCAGACATTTGAAACCTGAACTTTACAATGATCGTTTGTTATTTGTAACATTGGATATAGTGGATCTTTTTGGCAGTATACCCCATGATATAGGATTACAATGGCTGGAAGATTCTATAAGTACATTTGAAAATTTTTCCAACAGTGATTTTACTTATGCTGTTTTGTTAATGGAGATAATTCTCACTAACAACTATATGTATTATGAAGGTGAATTATACAAGCAGACCAAAAGTGTGTCTATGGGGGCCAGGTGTGCCCCCACATATGCCAACATTGTTTTGACTTGGTGGGAGCACTTATATGTCCTTAATAGGAAATTTAGTAGTTGTTGGTCCTTATACAAACGCTTATTGGATAACGTTTGTATTTTGTGGATGGCAAGTAAGGAAAGATTTCTTTAATTCCTGACCTACTTAAAAGGTACAACAATTTTTTTGGATTTTACTTACAATTTGGACTATCAGAAACTCAATTACCTGGATGTTTGTATTACAAAGGACAATGGCAAGTTTTCATCTGGAGTATATAGAAAGAATACTTTCTCTAACTCGTATCTTCATTTTAGTAGTGGGCATCCATTCTTTCAAAAGAAAACTTTATAAAAGGGCAACTGGTCAAGATTAGTCGCATGACTTCCAATGACAAAGATTTCATTGTTGAATGTAGTATAGTGGGTGACATGTTCAAAGAAAGGGGTTACCCTACCAATTTAATTCAACATGTTACTACAGATGTCTTGGAAGGTAGAGCTAGTAGATTCACGCCCATTTTAGGACAGGATGTTTGTTTATCCGTTGCTTCAATGGTTTCCAAACAAATTAATTTGAACAATGATTGGGATGATGCTTACATTTTGGATTTTAATGGAGACTCATGAGTTATAAGAAACGTTATTAGTAGAGAATGGGAAAAATTCAAAGAAATTTCAGACCTAGAGCAAATTTGTAAAAGTCAGTTAAAATTTAAATATAGAAGGGATAGGAACTTTAAAAATTTTTTTTAGTTCAGAAAGGGTTCTGGTTTACCATCTAATGGCACAAAGACAGGCACTTTAGATGTGGTGCATGTTCTCAGTGCACCTACATATTTAATCCTCCTTCCATAGAAATTTTGAGTAGGAACAGAATTATTAAGAGTAATTGTTATTCAAATTGTAATACAAGTGGGTTGGTATATCTTGCCTTTTGTAAGGAGTGCAAATCCTTTTACATTGGCAAGACTGAGAGAAAACTCAAAACTCGTATATATAAACATCTTTACGAGATGAGTAAGGTGAACTTAAACAATGCACTTTTTTGCCACAAGACAGTTTGTCGTCAAGCATCATTTTTATTTTTTTGTTTTGGAAGTTGTGCCTAAGGAAATAAGAGGGGGGATGTGGGAAGCTAAGTTAGAATATCGTGAGCTCTATTGGCAAATAGTGCTGGATGCCAGAAAACAACCAGGGCTAAATGACATGCTTTCCATTTTGCCTGTACTGAAATTAAGAGCTGCCAAATTGTAAATAGTTTTTATGCCCCTAGAGGGCAGTAAGTACTATGTTACGTCATTTACTTTTATACACATTTAAGTACAGTCATTCAAATCAATTCTTTTTAGATATGTGAAAGATTGTGTAATTAATTGTATATACTTTAAAGTACTGAGTATATTAGGGATTTTTTATTGTATATCTATTCAATATTTATTATTTGATTTTAAAAAGTTTTGATTCTTTTTTAAAAAAGTTTAAGTCACTTCCATTGGTTCCTATTTAATTATTTAATTGGTTTACCAGCAGTGATTGTTTTTCCTATTACAAGTTAATTATTTAAACAAGTGTTGGGTAGTCAAGTGTGTGTATCTGATGAAGATTTCATGAAAACGCAACTTTTAATTTACAGCGTTAATCATGCATTTATTTGTTACTTTTGTGGAGTGAATAAACATTTATCTTCAGCTCGTTCTCCATTTGGATGCTTTCAGTGAATTTTGGTTTTGGTTACATTTTATGGTTTTCAATAACTATAAACTACTTCATGATGCTGCACTGTGTGCATGTGTGTGTGTGTGTGTGTGTGTGTGTGTGTGTGTGTGTGTGTGTGTGTGTGTGTGTGTGTGTGAGAGTGAGATTCATAGTGCATGGAGCAGATAAACCTCCATGTGGGCCTGTGCCATCATAACTTTTATTATGTGTTCTTGACATGTTTTCCTGATGCCCATGTCACAAACACATAATTTCACCAGCAGGTAACTTTTAACTTTTTATACATATTCTCCCTCTATGATTAAAAAAATGCTGTATTTTGAAGACATTTAAGGGAAGGTGATCTTTGTCTACTTTAGGTACTATAAGCTAACAAATTACTGTAGATATAGCTGCACTGTTTGATTGTCTACTGGTATTTTGTAATGGTTGCATTAAGGGACTGAGTGTAGTAGAGTTTAAGCTACATAGTTATTTTCCCTATAAAACAATATTGTTTTTTAAACTGCTTTGACTGTATGAAAGACTCTGACATCCAGTTACTATAGTCATAGTCATACTAATGTTTACTCAGATTCTGAAATGTTAGCATCGTGGGATGTATCACAGTAAGAATTTAAGCTGCATAGACATTTTTGTTCTTAAAAATGATAGTTATTTCAAACTGCTTTGAAAGTAAAAAGATAGTGACATTCAATTACTGAGGACTTAGTCATACCAGTGATATGTAATGTCTCCATTGTGGTACTTACTTTAGGTAAGAAAGATTTTAAGCTGCACCTTTTGCTTCTTTAAAGGAATGTGAATATAGAACACAGGTGAGAACTGCATAATATGTGCTGTATACCAGAACTATCCTTTCTCTGGGTATCACTCTATTGCTGTTGTTGTTTTCAACATTTTTATTTCAGTCACGTCTGAATCACTTAAGCTATCCCGAAACACATTAATTGTGGCCACATACTCCAAACAAGCATCTGAGACCTCAAAGATACTTGGATAAGAAGGAGAACCTCCTAAAAATAGTGTACATCAGCTGTTAAGGGAGTTTTATTTTAACTACACTAGAGAAATCTCAAAAAGGCTCAAAGTGTATTTAGTGAGCACATTGCCTGAGTTGGCATCCCAAACAAGTTTTCCTAGCCACTACCTATCCTAATAAACCTACCTTTAGTCGTAATTACAAGTAGCACATAGAAAATATCACACTCGTGTAATCTAACTACTGAAAAAGGATATAGTAACTGAGTGTACTCTAATAAACCCTGGCTAAGCAGTAATTACTCTGTAACTTTTGTCAATAAATGGATCTAATCACACAAGTGAAATAAGCCTTACTTTTTAAATAAAGTACTTCTGAACTGGAAAACACGTTAACTGGGTTAAAATAAACCTGGATAGCTGATAATTTTTCTTTTAGTGCATGCCACTGTCTGGCTCTACTCACTTCTTCTACCCTCGCTGTGCTTGGGGTCACTCTGCTCCACTACCCTACCCCCATTTCCTACCCACCATCGATATGCCTAAATTTATTTTAAACTAGCCACACCCATAATCCCTATTACCCAACCCAACTAAGAAATTAAATTGCATCTCTTTTAAATAGCACTACTCTCCCCGTAACAAAATAGCAATACTTATATTATAACTCTCCCAACTATTTTAATACAGCAATACATTTACAAAAAATCATTGCTATCACTAACATTTAAATAAATCAACATGATATCCATCCCATGTTACTGCAATAATAATCCTAAAATAGCAGCAAACCTCACCTGATACCACACTATTCTCAATGGGTCAGCAACGCCATAATAATCCATTCTCTATCCACCACAAATAAAATCTTTAAATATTAAAATATAACCCTCAGTCTACAATATTACTTATATTGATCAGATTACCTAGACTACAATACCACAACAAAAATATCCCCAAATCACTGAAATATAACACAATCATAGTAAAACTCCTCAAGACCATAACACACATCCCCTCACAAGTAATCCTTAGCAGAGACTTACATCCAAACCCTGGTCCCAACACCAACCCATTCAAACAAACACCCCAGTATGGCAACCATAGTTTACTAAACCTCTCTTGGAAAGGCTGTGACATTAACAAAACTCAACAACTTCACACCACTCTCAACCACTAATCTCCTGACATCACTCTGATTATTGAAACCTCGTTAAAATCAGAAATTAATGATAATGAAATTCTATCTTCAGGTTACTGTATATATAGGGTGGATAGAAAGGGCAAAAAAGGAGGGGGTAATAGCCATTATATTTAAAAGTAACCTTATTCTAGAGATCCTACAACAAAATACTCCTGACTTCAATAATGCAAAAGTAATCTGTACAAAACTTAACATCAACTCAAAAAAATACTTAAACGTAGTTGGAACCTATATACCTCCAGGTAACAACATCTCCACCATAGAACGCATCCTCTACTGGTCCTTACACTCTCTTCCCCAGGAAACAATTATTGTGGGGGACTTCAACACAAATTAGAATACTTATACCTCACAAAACCCTTCAAATCATATAAACCAGGCTTCATCTGACTCATGCAAGCCACCACTAGACCACTAGAATTGATAAAACATCAAATAGGCAATTCATCCTTGATTGGATATTAACCTTCTCCATCTATACATGCTGGTTGTCTTCCAGGTAGTCTCAGCAATCATCTTCCAACTTTTCTACTTAGGCAGAGTGTTACTTCTGTGTTGTAATGTTTTGATAGTTTGTTCAATTGTCCTGTTGTGAATGTGAAGCTTTTCTCCCTGGGCCACTGAAAAATGAACTGTATCCAGTCAGACTTTCCAGGTAAATAAATGTAAAATAAAATAAATAAATAAATAGCATTTGATTATGATTGGAGATTCAGTTGTAGTCCAATTCATAATGCTCTGTATTTTTATTATTTGTTTACCTATTTGTTTCTTTGGTGAGTCAGTATTCTGACTTTACATAGTTTGATAGAATTCTCATAAAGGTTATGTGCATTTTTGTTGTGCTATGATCTGTTTTGCTAAGTAATTAAAGAAAAGTGTAACTAAGGAAAAATGGGAAGGTAGGACAACAGACAAAGGTTAGCTATAAGATGAACGGCCGCTGCCGGCATCCATTAGGAAGTTACTAAGTATCAGAAAGCCTAGATGATGAGGTCACTACACAAACTGTATGTTTTTCCAATGAAGACAGACGTTTTTAAATGTGGAGAGGGAGAATACATCTTCTGCAACTACAGGGAGGTTATTCATGTTTGTGAAGAACTCTATAACTGATAGTAATAGAATATTTTAAACAAAATCATACCAATAAGCTTGGAATTCTGTCTGAGTATAGGAAGAGTGTGAGGGATGCTCAAGAATGGCAAAAGGGGAAGTTCTAATTCTGTGATGGGTCAAGGGGCACATAGCAAAGGCATACAAATGCTATACAATAAGTGACCAAATATGATTCCGTAGAATATAAGAAATTTTAGACTGGTCCTGAAACAGAAAGCATGGAAAGACTAAATAGGAGTACAAACAAAGGCTGCAAAGAGCTGTTACATTCTATAAGGATAGATGTAAATAGATAACGGAGCAGAACTCTAATGCAAATGATAACTAAATAAAGTACAGCTGCATGACAGGGTTCTCTTACCTGTAGCTGATATCATATCACATTTTTACTATTTTAATGCCTGAAGTGAAGAATTAAGAAGATGTATTTTTTGTAAAGGTGACAATGTAAGGAAGTCCATACTACAAAGAATCATCAGGTAATAAATTGTCCATGCTTTAGCTTGCTCTAAGTCAAACTCCTTGAGTGTTAGCCAGGTGGATGTAACAGATGACTGTGTTTAGAAATAAGAGAAATATCACCATAAAACCTTTCAAGGAAAACTCCATGGTGGAATACCAAAAGCTCTAAAATTAAAATGATCATAGGACAGGTGCATCAATATAGAACACGGAAAATCATATTAGCAATATAATCTTATTAAGCTTAGAAATAGATTCTAGATAACACAACCCTGAAATGTAGAGGTTATTTTATTTATATTTATTGACCAAGTCAGTCTCACTAGACATATGATTATTTTCAGGAGAGAAATGACAGAATTTGTACAGATGGGGACTTTTCCAGAAGACTAGGAAATACCTCTATTTTTTTAGACTAAGTGCTATGGGATATTTTACATCAACCTTCCACCAATTCAAGAAGGTGGGAATTCCATTTAGCAGTTCATCCAAAGAACAGCACCTCAAGAATTCAGCACCCACTTAATGATTCACTGCAAAGCAAAGTATTGAAACATCAATACAAGCATCTAGTGTGGGGATAGAAACTGCAGCTTTCTGATTTTTATGGTATCAAAAGCAAGAGTGCAGCACTGAAGTTAGGAAAGACCCAAGAGCAAAGACTGGTGTTAGTTATGTCTCACAAAACAAACCAACTCATAACTGTCAAACTGCATCAGGTGGGAGGAATTTCACACACACATGCGCACACATGCAAACACACATATCTATCTATATATATATATATATATATATATATATATATATATATATATATATATATATATATAGTAAGATATAGACAGATACATATATACATATATTACATATATATATATATATATATATATATATATATGTGTGTGTGTGTGTGTGTGTGTGTGTGTGTGTGTGTGTGTGTGTGTGTGTATATGTATATGTATATATATATATATATATATATATATATATATATATATATATATATATATATAGTAAGATATAGACAGATACATATATATATATATATATATATATATATATATATATATATGTGTGTGTGTGAACACTTCAAAATGCCAAAATCCTGAAAGATCGAATTTCATATGGCCAAGACCACATGATCGAACTTTCAGAATCCCGACATTGTGAATGGAGATCTGCATACAGCACGGACTGGGAGATTTCCCTTTTCCTCACTGTAGTGCGATCTTGGAGTTGGAATGTTTATGTAGTGGGGGTGCAGGGGGTGCAGTCCCCCACATGGGGGATGCAGAGGGGATTGACCCCTTGCAGAAACATTTAAATTATTGTTTTTTTTTATTTGTTTTGGAATTTCGATATTCCAAACATCAATCATATGGTCTCGGTAATATGAAATTCAATGTTTTGGAATTTTGAGATTCTGAAGTGAATATATAGATATATATATATATATATATATATATATATATATATTCTGTATATATATATATATATATATATATATATATATATATATATACTGCTTGTCTCAGTGCAATATTAGTGCAATACTCAGTAAGTCGAGCCACACCACTGATCACCAGGGGTAGTAGTAAGGCCAGAGAATTGTCTCATTATAGTGCAATATCAAATGTTAGTCTGTAACTCAGTCACAGTGCATTACTCACGAATGTCTCATTCTGGGGAATAGTTAATGTATGTCTTTAATGCAATGTCATATCTCAGTACTGTGCAATACTCAAGCAAGCAAAGCAATCACTGTATAATAAATGTTAAAGTCAGTTTAATTTATGTGTAATATTGGGATTATCTATCTAGAACTTTATGGTATATAGTAAGTAGTTGTATATATATAATTTTTTTGTTTGTTTAAGTCTATGTGATAATCTGCACATTTCAGTCTGGGGATACAAAATTTCATTCAGTTTTTGCACTAGTGTGAGCCTGAATGACAATAAAGTTTACTTTTACTTTGACCTTGACATATATTTATATATATATATATATATATATATATATATATATATATATATATATATATATATATATATGGGTCCCCTTCATTTTACCAAAATGCCAAATCACCGACTTTCATATGAGTGAACGATCAACACCGAAATGATAGATCACTGAGCAGTCGGAACACCGATGGAAAAAGGACGGTAAGGAAGTGCTTGGCCAGCATGTTGACCTTTGCCTTTTACCTCCACGGTAGTGCAATCTCAGAGTTGGCATATTTAGTTATGGGGGTGTGGGGGGTTTGTTTTATTTGCTGCTGTTGTTGTGTGGTTGTCAAGTTGGCCAATGGGTTTCTCACCATCCATTTTCCATTGGTGTTTCGACTGGTCGGTGTTCTGTGATTTCAGTGCTATCGGCTCACGCATATGAAAGTCGGTGATGTCGCATTTCAGTAATGTGTAGGGGGCCCATATATATACATATATATATATATCTTTAAGTTTGGGTATGTGCATGTGTGTGTACATACACATGTACAAACACACACACATACAGTGGTCATATAGAAAAAATAAGTCACGCTAATCTGACACAACTTTATTCAGCTTCATTCCTTGCAAATTTAGTCTTTTCAACAGCTCAGCTAATTTTTTGCCATTCTCATTTTTGTAGCAAGCTTTAACAGAAAATTGTCTGTAATATTCACAGTACATTCAGTCCCTCAATTGTATCAGCAACAGCAAAATGAAATGCCTCTGCTGCTGATAAAATTCTAAATGGGAATCTGAGAAATCTGTATCTGCCAAAGGGTATATTAAAGGTATGCAGCTTGCCTGATAGAGTCTGATCTGCCAATATTTTCTCACAGTATTTATCACTGGAAAAAACTTTGCATTAGGCATAGTATGAACAAGTTCTTCAACAGGCAGTAGTGAGTAATGCTCTGTATGAATCAATTTGTGATGAAAATCCTGACTTTTTCATTTAACAGTTACATGCTGTGACTCATTTAGTAGGCTAACTATTGCATCAAGCAGTTCTATGTATTTAAGCTTCTACTATATATGTTTTTTAAGAGTACCATGCATTCTGCATAGAGCATGTATCACTGTTGCAGCTTCTGGAGATAATCTAATCTAATAGCCTGTTTTCAAGTATCAAACATCAAAATACACCAAGCTTAAAAGCAATGAACTTCTCAACAAAAATGCTTAGGAACTGAAAAAAGTGACCATCACTGTATAAACCATGACAAACTTTAATATATTATATTTGCTAAGTACTTTTATCTTGTACAAAAAGGACTTCATCAGAACAGGAAATGCAATTCACTTGCAACATGTTTAGAATTTACTTTTCAGTTCAGCAAAACTGATTTTCTTCTCTACCTTTAGAGGAAAAAAAGTATTAAATAGTTTGATGGTTTTCTCACCAGCTACATGAAGAATCATAAAACACTGTAATTCTCTGACATGTTAGTGAAGCCCTTACAATGTAATACAGATTTAGGACACAAGGCAGACAATTATCTGACAGTTTTACCTACTGCTTTAGAACTGTTGGTGGTTGGTTGAATGGTTGCCCCTTCAATGCAAAACTGAAGAAATGTCTTTGCAAAAATTCAGATTTGATTATGTGTATGTAACTCAATGAAAATTTATATTTTCTAGCAAATTGTGAACAATCTACTTCTCTGTGTGAAAATAAGAGGTAAACTGTTGCTCGCTCTGTCAAGATAAAACAGATGAACAGTTGTGGGTTCGGTTCAAGACACTTTATTATATACAAACACTTCAGAATTGAGACTTAGTAACTAAAACTTAAGTAAACTTATAAACAGACTGACTACTATACTCATAGATGTTAACACTCTGGCTTTTCTCTCAAAATGGCACAGCTGTCTGCACGTGCTCACTATTTATACACACATGCCTACACTTGGAAATGCTTCTTAAAGTTACAACACACACTCTGTTCTACATTCTCCCTCTTTGAGAAATAGGTCATGCATTAAACTAATATTTATTGATATGCACTTATACAGAACTAATTCTCTGACATGCAGTCATACGAACTAAATACATATAAAACAATCATGTCCAGGTTGCTGTGTATTTTACACTAGGTCTAGAAATACGACCTGATTGTGTAACATAAAAGTGAGAACTGGACCTAGCAATGGTCGCTGTCTTTAAGGACTATTCAATGTTCAGGACATCTGAGACATCATCAAAGAAATGGGTACTGAGGCATATTCTTCAACATGTACATTGTCTGAGTTGCTCTGAGATCTAGATCACAGGTAAGATGCTGTGATATCATCTCAGACACTGGAAGAAGATGCCTGTGATTTCTCCTGTATTCTGCAGTCAGATTCCATGAAATATGATCTTGGCTCAGTATATATACCTTTTCACTTGACCAAGTCGATCAAAACCTTTCGCTGTTTGCATCCTCACTGTCTCTCTCTCTCTCTCTTTCTTTCAATGGATGAAGAAATCTGCTCATTTTATCATAGCTGGACTTCTGAAAGGAATGTTTCTTGAAAAGTCGGGCTTTGATTGCTTTGTTGTTTTTAGCATTAGGCACCAATAAAATATAACTAATAGGGAAGGTTGTTCTGGTTTGCTTAGATAGAAGTCTCTGAGCAGGTGAGCCAAGTAGGTTGTCACGGGGTATATTTCTGAGATTAAATTGATTCAAGAAGATATCAGTATTGTCATGCTTTGACCATTGTAGTAATTGCTTTGCAATCTGTACTGCATGTTCAGCCAGGCCATTTGACTGTGGGTATTCAGGACTACTAGTAACATGAATAAAGTCCCACTCTTTTGAAAATTTCTGAAACAATTGACTGGTATTCTGGGTAACATTGTCAGAAATAACTTTGTGTGGACTACCATGGACTGAGAAATTACTTTTCAGCTTAGTAATAACAGTACTGGATGTTAGGTTAGGTAGCAAATCGATCTTAAACCAGTTCAAATAAGAGTCTACCAATACCAAGTAATGCTGATTGTTCCACTCGAATATGTCAGTGGCTACTGTTGACCAAGGTAGTTCAGGAATCCGGCTTAGCTGAAGTGTCTCTTTTTGCAAATGCGGCTTAGTACTATTGCATACTGAACAAGATGAAAGCACTTTATCAATGCATTTCAATAGAGAAGGCCAAAATATTAGTCATCTCACCTTTCTTTTGGTAGATTCAGAACCTGGGTGGTCATGATCCAAAATCTAAATGTATTTGTGTTGTAAGGAAGTAGGAACAATAACTTTAGGACCTTTGAAAATGATTCCATCCTCCATCAACATTTCATCTCTGTAAGAAAAATAAGGTTGCAGGCCGCATTTCTATTGATACACACGATTGCTTTTACAGCCATCCAACACTGATGAAGTGGTTGAGCTTCTGCAAAACTGGATCAGTCTTTGTATGATCTCTCAGATCATCAAGTCTTTTGGTAGAAACATTATGCACTTCCATGACATCAAAGCCAAAATTCTCTGCTTGGAGCTGTTCTGCGGTATTTCTGGGTAATCTGGATAAGGTATCAGCCAGATAAAGAAGTTTGCCTTTCGTGCAAACCATTTTGAAGTTATACTTTTACAATCTGAGCATCAGTCTTTGTAATCTCACTTGAGCTGTATGTATAGGCTGCTTTAAAATAGTGATTAGAGGTTGATGTTCAGTTTCGATCTGGATAACTCAGCCATAGATATAATCATGGAACTTCGAACATGCGAATACAATTGCTAAAAGTTCCTTTTCAATCTGACCATACTGCATTTCAGTTTGAGTAAGAGTTCTAGACGCATAAGCAACAGGTCTGCCTTCTTGAAGACCAAGTGCACCAAGACCAAACTTAGAAGTGTCACAGGAAAGAGCTACTGGTTTGTGGACATTATAGTATCTCAATGCAGGTGGACTGGCAACTTGCTGTTTGAGGTTATCAAATGCTCTCTGATGCTGCTCCAACCATGACCTTGCAACATTTTTACTTGTCAGCTCTCTTAAGTGTGCTGATAACTCACTAAAGTCAGGGATAAACTTGCCCAAGTAATTAACCATACCAAGGAAATGTTGTAGGGCTTGGACGTTGTCTGGAGATGGCATCTCAAGAATTGCTGTTTGTTTGGAAGGATCTGGTTGTAAGCCTGTACTGGTAAATAAATTACCTACATAAGTAACTTCTGATAGCCTGAATTTACATTTCAGAGGATTGAGCTTTAAATTCACTTCACGTGCTCTGTCTAGAACTTTCCTGAGGTTTCAGTCATGCTCTACTTCACCATTGCCTCCAACCAATAAATCATCAAGTATTATAGCACATGGATAGCTCAACAAATTTGCTCCATTACATGCTGAAAGACTTCACTGGCAGAATGTATTCCAAAAGGCATTCTGAGGAATCTATATCTACCAAATGGTGTGTTAAATGTAGTCAGTAATGAAGATTTGTGATCAAGTATCACTTGCCAAAATTAACTTTTTGCATCCAAGGCAGAAAAAAACAGTGGCACTTGGCGTGAGGGTGGCTATCTCTTCGACTGTACTCATAGGATGGTGAGGTCTCTTTAATGTTTTGTTGAAGTCTCTTTGGTCAATGCATATTCTGATTTCATCAGAGCCTTTTTTATAAGCAGCTACCATGGAAGACACCCACTCAGTTGGTTTTGTGACTGGACAAATCACACCTTGCTGCACCATTTTGTCTAACTGGACCTTAACTTTGTCCTGCATAGCTATTAAAACTCTTCTCACTGGTCTGACTACTTGACTGACCTCTGGGTCTATTTTCATGGAATACACAACTGGAAGTTTACCTAGTCTGTCATTGAAAACATCAGCATACACTGAGAAAATAGCATCAGTGAAACTGGAACTGGGACATGTGCTTACATGATGGACTTCTTCATTAAAAGAAAGCAGTTTCATTCTCAAACTGGCTCTGAGACCTAACAATGATTGCACAGGTCTTCTGCCAATATAGAATTGCAAGCTATAACTGTTCCCAGCTGAATAGTATGAAAGCACTACTGAGCCTTCAGTTTGAATTTCTTCACCTCCATAAGCAACAAGCTTTATACAATTAACCACATTACATTGTTCACCAGCTCTCACTCAAGAAAATGTTTCT
Source organism: Protopterus annectens (assembly GCF_019279795.1). Lineage (NCBI taxonomy): Eukaryota > Metazoa > Chordata > Ceratodontiformes > Protopteridae > Protopterus > Protopterus annectens. The sequence continues at coordinate 1,093,381,911 of NC_056745.1, forward strand.
GCTGACATAACATTACACTTTGAACCAGTGTCTACTTTGAGCTCCATGGGTTTACCATTGATCAGGACAGTACAAAACATTTTGTTCTTTGCCAGTAAATATACTGCATTAATCTTTTCATCAACCACTGATACATCATCCACATAGAAAGTAGGGTTGCAGCTTTCCACATGATCAACTTGCTTTTTTGAGTGACTTTTCTTAATAACTAAATGAGGCTTGCCTGATTTACAAAACCTTTGAAAGTGGTTCCATTTTTTACACTTTTGGCATTGCTGACAAAATGCTAAGCATGACTGTGTTTTAGACTCATGATTGGCACCACAATTATGACAGTTAATAATAAGACTTGACTTGGGTTTTGCTGACTCATCCTTATACTGCACTGAGCATGTCCGTTTTACTGAGCTTGTCTTATAACTTGCTGGGAAAGTTACAGGACCTCCCAGGAAAACACACACAGCAGCTGCCATATGCTAAGGCCTGCTTCTGCTTGCCACATGCTGCACGCTGTCTACGTTTGCTCTAGAGGCTGTTGAAACTATGCTCTTATCACTCACAAGCATACTTGTGTGCCTTTCTGTGATCTCACGGATTTGACAAATCTCTATAACTTTACTCAATGTTAAATCACTGTCACAATGCAAAATCTTTCTCACTGTGGCATTGTTAACACCACATACAAGCCTGTCCTTTATTAACTCATTTTTCAAATCAACAAATCTGCATGTTTTAGCCTTATTTCTTAAGTCAGTGATATAAGCTGCAAAAGTTTCTCATGGCTTTTGGTCTTATGTATAAAATAGGTGTCTCTTTAATGTAACATTTGTCTGGGGGTTGAACATTTCCCTAAATCTGTGTTTCAAGCATTCAGGGTCCTCTCTTGATTCAGCCCATTCAACAATATGCCAGTTTTCCCCCTCTCTTGCATATACTGCTGGTGCATACACAAATGAATCCTGTGTTTCAATAGTTTCTGATCCTGCTAACTTAAGCAAAATAAATGCCCTCGTATGTGCATCTTAAAGCTGCTTGTATGAAAATATCATATTCCTGCTTAAATAATATCTAGTTCTCTGCATATTATGATCACACTCAAGTGAACTGAGCCTGCAAAATGCCTTTGCCATATCACCACACAGTAGTGAAGATGCTTGAAATCATGTACCAACATGCATGCACATATATGTACATAAATATATGCAAAAGTTTATGCCAGAACTTGAAATTATGCCGAATAGCACAACAGAATCTTTGAAACACTGCACTTTGCCAAATAAGTCTCCTTAGCACAAGGACACTTTGAGATAACTGTACTTTGCAAAACCACCATTTATCAGTGAAAGAAATGCTTTGAAATGACTGTACTCTGCGAATAAATATGACACAAGAAACTCAGAGTAAGAAACACTTTGAAATGAATGCACTTTGAAAATGAACTGTATACAGGAAAATAAATTTTCCAAAATGGCTGTACTCTGCGAAATAACTCTGTACAGTGTAAGAAACACTTTGATATGGCGGCACTCTGCGAATAAATGTACACAGCACAAGAACTTTTTAAAAATGGCTGTAATTTGACTGCTCTTTGTGAAATAACTGTACTTTCACATAGTAAACTCTTTAAAGTAGCTGCATTGTAATAAAGCATACACTCTGAAACACTTTGCACACTCTGAGATACTTCAAAAAACTTTAGTTATGCTTTGAATGGCTTTGATCAATGTGAAATAATAGCTCACGCCCAAAATACAGTCACTTACCAGAAAACATGCAGCCACCTTGCTTTTCTAGCTTATTTTGTCCTTTTATTGTACTCGTTATGCCCATTTAACCTCTTTTCATGTTAATTGCACTTTTCTTGTGCTCGTTTTACTTTAAACATGTTGGTTATGCAAACTGGAGGTAATTCTGAACCCTATATGCATATTTCTGATCATTTTATCAAATATTGTAGTTTAAAACATTTCATTCAATTAATAATGCGTTTTGCATCTTTCATTTGATTAATAATGCATTTTGTGCTATTCATTTAATTAATAATGCGTTCTGTGCTTTACAAATGGTCTGTGTCATTTTCTTTGCAAAATAAATCATCTGTGCAGCTTTTTTATTATCTGTAATTCATTTCTGGTCTTTTATCTCCAGCATGTTTAATATACCTTTACCGTTGGCTCTGCAGCTCATGGCTTGAAGAAGTTGAGCTCTTAATCTCAGTGACAACACATGCTCTGTTCTACATAAACGCTTGCTAAAACATTCAAAAACTGAACATATAGCAGTTGCACTATAAATAAAGACATCTGCACAACAGTAGCATACATGGGCAAAAAGGGACTTTTGTAAAATAGACAACTAATACTGACTCCAGTGGAATATTCTACTGTACTGCTTTTTGACTAACTCAATATATTGACACCATGTCAGATCAGGTGCCACCCCTGTGATTAGGACAAAAAGTCAATAGCAATCTAATGTGCAATCACTATTGCCCCATTCTTTGAATTTTGCCACTATATATCCAGAATGTGGTATTTTAAGGACTTCCTTTTTCCTAGAATTCCAGCAGAATCAGTATATATAAGTAGCAAATGATATGCAGTGTACTGCCTCTCTAACATGAGCAAGATACACGGGCCACAAACTAAAAGCAATTTCTTCATTGACTGACTCTTTAATCACACATACTGAACCCCTCCTTATCAATTATGACTCTAACTATAAAAAGATACACTACTTTATATACTAAATAATTGACATGTATGTTATACTCATATAGTCACCCCTTTCTAAAACTCTTCTGGAGTGCTATGAGCCCCATTCTCCTCTCTATACACTCACAGTTGCTCCATACCATAAAGCTCAACTATAAAGGCCAAAACATTAGATTTTTCTTATCTCTCCCAGTAGTTATGGACCTTCAATCTCTACACATCAGTGTGTTATTTTGATTTCATCCTGAAAACTTTCAAAACTCATCAAAATGTTTGCACAACAATCAGTTTCAGACACTGTCAACATTAGCAGGGATCAACTGAGGCTTTTCTGATTGCAGGCTTTGGGTTTGTCCAACCTTTGCTGGATTTGAACTAGGAGCTCTCTGTAGCTTGAGTCAGGTCCAGGACTGCAGCTCCTGAATGCTGATTGGCTAATATAAGCATGATGTATGTATGGCTCATAACATTAGACTTAGTAGAACAGAGTACTTCTAGAAAAACTACTAAAACATTTAACACCTGATCATGGCTGCCAATTGAAACATGAAATCAGTGTATCAGTTAAAGACTAGGACTAAGCTTTGTCAATACAATATTGGTCTTTTAAATGAAACCATTGTCATAGTACAGTTCTGCTTATGTCATTATTTCAATGTATGGTGTCTCTTCCCAGATTGGGTTTAATGCATTGATTCTTTTATTGTTATGTATAGCATCTTACTCTGTCTGGTGTCCATAGGTTTTTCATTTTATGGTAATTAGAAAAACACTGAAGACCTTTGTGACTGCGATGGTGGTACTGCGGTAGTGTTGTTGCCTCATTGCAAGACGTCCGTTCGATTCTCAGCTAGAGCGTCTTCTGTGTGGAGGCATACTTAAATGGGGCGTGCCTTCATTGAAGGTTGTGCGTCAGGGCTGGTAACCCGGTACGTAAAAATCCACTACCAATCATTAACGGACCAGAGTTCCACTGTGGCGACCCCTAACTGGGAAAAGCCGAAAGACACAAACAAACAAGAAAAACACTGAAGACCACCAAACTCCAGTATTGAAGAGAACTGTTGGCTTTGATATGAAATTAAAGACTTTAACAGCTAAGTTGAATTTCATTTAAGATTTCCGCTTATACAAACTAGAAAGAAGTTGATATTCTCTCAAATATATATTAGTTAAGCATGACAGGCAGCATAGACACAAAGTGACGCAAACTAACTGTTTAAGTCTGCCATTAAATGAAAGTATACACTGTATCTAATTACTATAAAATTGTATCCATTAAGGACACTCAGCAGACTGCAGCCTTGAGACCTCAGCTACTATAAAGTAAGGGGAAGCAGTCAGAAAAAGCATATTTTGAAACTAAAATAAATGTATTAAAACACTGTGGTTGTGACTTCAAACTGAGGTTTTGTTTGCTTGAGTTGCTGGTATTTTATGCAGATGTAAAAGATCTCATGATACTTAGCAAAGGAAGTAAGGAAAGTTCCCCTGTGACCTGGCCAAATTTCCTCTTCTCAGTATGAATACGACCTTGGGCCTCACCTGATAAAAGGCTTCTGGCTTAGCAGGACAATCTCTGACAAAAAACATACAATAAATAAATAATTTTACAGTCAACAAAATTAGGTTACTACATAGGTAATTAACTAATTTAAAAAGATCAAAAAACAAGCGAACTTGGCTTGTCATTGTTAAGCTTACAAAAAAAAAAGAAGATATCAATCAACTCCAAGCTGACAGCATCAGGCACCAGAACACATTCAACTAACTGGTTTACAAGGATTAATGGCTAATGTCCTGCCCATCAAGTAGTTTTCCATCAATACCATCAATTCTGGTAGGGTAATCCAGTCAGGGTAATACTCTGATCACAAATGTTTATAATATTTTATAACACTGGGGAACATTTCAGAGTTGCTTCTCGATATTCATCATTTGAATATTTTTCTCTGTTAATTTTATACACGTTTATGCTCTTTTTCTCTCTACTGAGTGAAAAAAAAAGCAAGTAATGATTTGTACAAATCAAAAAGTAGCAGAATACTGATGTCAAAGTAAAGAAAATAATTGACAAGCACTACATTACATAGCAATCCAGTAGTATGTGCATTACAATGTAGATCGCCAAATATTCAAGTAGTGCAGAGAAGAAACTTGGGAGGGCATACAAAAACCTTGAAATACATCCAGATATTGAATCAAATGATAATAAGAAACCAATTTAGCAGCAAAATAGGAAGCAATCTTATAAAACAAGCAATGAATAAAGCTATATTTATGACTAGGCACTTGAAATTGCTTTAGCATTGCATACAAATACTTCCTCAAGGCTAAATCAATTGCCTTATATTCTTCACATTTGGCAAAAGCTATTCACTTTAAAAATAATGCTAGAGAAATGTCTGCATTATAAATAAGAACTTGCTGTGCGCTAATAATTGCAGCCATAGTTTTATCAAGAAGAAATCCATACTGCAAAAGGTAGGGCTTTTATTCAGTAATTATTCATATGTTAGCCTTAAATTTGTAATCAATTTTATGAACGATATTGCTTAGTTACTAATTAACAGCTTTGGCTTTAATATATCTGTATTTTGGATTAAATTAAAATATTATGATGACTGCAAAATATTTACTTCTGAAATGTTAACTTCTGAAAAAAGACTGCAAAAAGTAAATTAGCATTTTTGATGTTTCAGGAAATATGCCCATTATGAAATTTGCCCAAGGAGAACTGTTTCTGCACAGCTTTTATAGGTACACTGATGCTGCTGTAATCAGTTATTGGCTATGGTACATAATATGTTTTATCATAGAATTAAAAACATATAAATCTTGGTTTAAAGCATGCCTTTCCTTTTGGTTAATCTAAATTTTATTGATAGAGATATCTGTTATTTTATGTGTTTTATGATGAGATCTAGCATGTTCAGAAAACTGGATAATGTAGTCTGTGCCTCTTTCTGCAGATATTGCGAAAAGAATACAGTAAATTTAGTAACATTAAAATAGACATGTTTTTAGAAACCCTCAGTAATCTTTTGAAAATTCATATAACTAGCATATATACATGATTATTCTAAATGATTCAGTGACTGAACATGTTTATCATAATCATGTAATAGTAGAATATCGTAGTTCTGCAAGATATGAGTATTGCTTCTTTGCCTCCTCTACAATCAGTTCACATTGACTATGCCATTTTATATTACTAGCAGCTAACAATTATGGAAAGTTTGCAAGAATCAGAACATTTAATGGATGTACTTCAAAACGAGAGTTGCTGCATTTATTTCATACCAGAACCTGCTAAGATAATTGACATCCCAGCAATAAAGATATATGTTACAGGTCCTAACCCTTCCCCTGACTGGAGATAAATGGACCTTCATCATTCTGGAAATCACTGCACCTTCCCCCATGTGGATGAATGTTCCAGTGCATCTATAACAAAGGCCAGGGGAAAACGCAGCTCAGTGGCCAAGCACTCACCACAGGCCTGTCCTTTGTGGCACTGTATCCCCTCAGAGGGGGTATGGTATTACATAAATCTAATCCATACCCATCGCATTCATGCCAGCTCCAATAAATGCCAGTAATCAAGCATTGGTCGCTTGAGTGGTAATCAGTTTTTTTCCCATATGTGCTAGCACAGCTGGTTTATTTTCATTTCATTCACATAAATTGACATAAAGTCACTGCCCTCTGTATACCATGCAGTGCAGGCAGGGTACCAGAGCAGGCAGGGTATCACAGAATGAAGTTAATTTTCTGCAGACCTACAGCTCATATTACAGTAGGGTCACAAATGCACTGAGTGTTTATGTCTAGGCTGCTTGGGGTCAAGGTGAGTGTATAAATTGCAAGATGCATATTCTGTGTGTGCTGCATATAAATGCTATTGTTTCAACAAGCTTGACAGAATAACAAAGGACAGTGTCGCACACACATTTTCATCAAGATGTCTGCCTGCTGAGCTTCATATTGCTGTGCTCAGTAAGAATGTCTGTAGTCATTGAGAGCGGCACAGTGACCCAGTGATTAAGGACTCTCACAGCTCCAGTGCCCAGGTTTAGTTTTGTCCTCCATTCGCTGTTGGTGCTGAGTTTAAATATTCATCCCATTATTGCAAAGGCTTTCTTTGGCTTTTTGTACCTTCCCTAGTTTCCTCCTACTTCTTAAACATATAATGGTCAACTGTCCACTCTAAATTGTTCATATATGTTGCATTTTCCCATGCTCTGGTGGTACAGTTCATGGCTGAAAAGTATCATAGATGAACCAGTCTATTTACCTAACTAATGCATAGAAAAAATGACCCAATATGCAATGGAATGTGACACCAAACTGCACAGATTCTGTAAAATGAATACATATCAAGGGTTTCACCCATTCTTAAGTACAAAGACTTCATATTGCAATAGTCTACCAGACTGCTGCTGCCAAACCACAAAGTTGGAAAACATGAGCAGCAGCAAATAATGTAAACTCTTCCCTAGTTCTCCTATTAAAAATGTATGTATTGATTATTACAATGAAGTATATGCTACAAAGTTAAAATGTACTGTGTCTTTAACATCAATGTAGCAAAGAGCACAGCACAAGACATCAAATATT
>NC_056745.1:1093391744-1093551744 GCF_019279795.1 Protopterus annectens
TTAGTTGTCCTTCTACAACCAACATATAATCAGGCTACAAACTGTATATCCTGAGCACTCATACCAAACTAAACCCAAGATTCACCAGGACAACATGAGAAATAGACCTTTTGTATCCCTTGTGTTTCCAGCTTTATAGAACTTTGTACTTTCAGGCAGTGTAGAAACTCCTGTATGCCCACAGGCAATTAATTTTTATCGGATACAAATAAGTCAGTCTGAGAGGGATGCAAATATCTAAACAATCTGGAAGCATTTCTCTCACCCAACAACATGGTGTGTGAGCATCAAACACTGCCACTGACATCTCATGATGCCCACACTAAATTCTACACTAAACTGACTTATGCTGAGGCTTTAAAAAAGTCATTAACAAAGCCTATTAGCAATAAGAACATTAGGTCTCAGCAAATATCCACCACCATATCAGAGCCATGCTCATACATAGTAAGGAATCATCAGGAGGTAGACTGCAAACTATCTAATACCTCATACTCCATGAGTAAAAGCAGTAATGCCGTAGTAATTGCTGACTCTTTTGTCAAACACATACTCCATACCCACAGTTGTCTTTCTGGTGCCTGAATCCATGACATCACAATGGCTCCAAAGTCTGTCTCACCAGAAAAATGATTACAGCCTAATGGTAACTCTTGTGGGTGTCAATGTCTTGAGGCACAAAACTCTGAGGGATATGCAAAGAGATATCTTAGATCTTACCACTCATGTATGTTCAATGTAAGCAAGTCACTGGTCCTAAGTGGGATCCTTTCTTCACCCAGAATGATACCTATATACAAAAAAAAGATGATGGGTTTCAGCAACTGAGTTAGTACTTGATGTCATTTTAGGGAATCCAGTATGTCTCATAATGGGATCACATGATTTATTGCCAACTTGTTTCACCAAGGATGGCCTACACAGCTTGTTCCATGACTTCTGCATACTGGCTAAAGCCATGTTGCCCTTCCATAGTGCCTTTTAGGCAGTCTTTTTTAATGTGCATCCCAACGTATCAAATACCAGATATCAATGTAGTCATTTCCAACACTAAATATGACCAATTCTAGGTTGCTCTTCTCAATGCCAGAAGTCTTAGCAACACATTTCCTAAAGTTGTGGGTGTCCTGCAACCAACACATACACATTTGTGTAGTTAGTGAGAATTATTTACAGTATATGGACAGTGCTCTCTTTATAGCTAGGTTTTGCACCTGCAACAAATTCAGGACTCATGGAAACTGTGGTGGAATTTCCCTATTTGTCATTAATGATATCATCCCTAGAGAAATTTCCAGAGACTGCAAATTGAACTCATTTAACTCCAATGTAATCTGAACAAGACAAATTATCAACTTACATCCTGGTACAGGACACTCGGCATGTTCTGTGATGATCATGTCAGATTCCTAAATGTACTTGAGGAACTACCTATTACCAAAAATGCCTTCATAGTGGGAGATTTCAGCTACTCCTCAGTAAACTAGTGCATGTATACCTTCAGAGCTGTGTATGTCCAGAGAGTTCTTAGACTTAAACAAAAATTCTTTGAAACAAGTAGTTAACGAATCAACTGGAAAACATAATATTCTTGATCTGGTTGGAACTAATATAACCACTGCATGTACCACTCCTCTAGTTTCTCCAGTCCTGATTTGATCTGACCCTAAACTTGTAACCTTCTCTTTCAAACTCTGTAAAGCCCCTGCAGTCAATAATTCCAGAATTTCATATAGGCAAACCACCATAGTCTTTGTGATACATTAACCAAATTCACTTGTAACTTCACCAGATCCAGCATTTTATATAAAGGACGTCTGTTCCCACATAGATAAGTGCTTTAGCCTGGCTGTTGCTACTAAAGCTAGGTATAATGAGAAGTTGAAGAACAAACTACCAGCCTAAATAAACTCTATAATAACAGAAACATCTTATTAAATCAAACAACAGATCTAAAATTCCTCATATTAAATATTGCATCATGAATATCAGAAAGGAACTAAAAGCTACTATTGGGACTAGTAAGACAGACCATGAACTTGAATCAGTCTCTGAAGCCAAGGGCAATTTAAGTCCTTCTTTCATTGCATTAGGAAATTAAAAATAATACCTGGCAGTGTTCTGAACTTATCCAAAAAGGCAATACCCACACAGACTTAGTAGACCTAGCTAACATACTAGCCTACAAATTTATTGCAAATTTTACACAGAAAAATATTAATTCCAGAGATTCATGAATCTCTTAAACTTCCTACATATTATCTTGTTACAATTTATGATGGATTTGTAAAATGACAGCATATGTATTGTCCTATTAACAACATGATAATGCTGCCTTGTGCAGGTTCTGCTGTTGTTTTCTGCCCTGCTGTGCATTATTGCATTGAGCATTGTAGTGCTGGGACACTAGGAGGGAAAGGAGTGACAGTGTAGCAGCCTGCATACCTTCCCTGCAATACACAGGGTGGAGTACACAGAACTGGGTAGTGGGGATATCTGCACATGTAGAAATGGCATGGGGAAGAGACAGACAATGATTTTGTTTGATGTCACTAAGAATGAGTACTAAGAACATGTCTAAGTGTTTTTGTGTGTGTGTGCGTGTGTGCGTGCGTGTGTGTGTGTGTGTGTGTGTGTGTGTGTGTGTGTGTGTGTGTGTGTGTGTGTGTGTGAGCATCTGTGCATATGTGTATGTGTGCGGATGCATGTATGTGTGTGTGTCTTTGCTGTATTATATAACTCCACGGAGATGTTATCTCTTCCACTGCTCAACCTCTCTCCTAGCATGACACCTTTGTTTTGGTTTATAGGGTCTACACCACAGCATTGCTAAATTTGACTCAGCTGCTACATGGGCATCTGTATTACTTCTGCACCACTAGTCATTCTGAGTTTGCATTATATGTGGCATCAAATGTCAGGAATGGTACACAGTATACCTGTCTGTGAATGGCATGAAATGAGCAGTATCATTTATCCTGAGTTACTCATTTACATATGTCTTGCATGCCAAAATAGGTTTAGAATATTGAATGATATTAGTACAGGACATATCACTTAACTGGTGCTATTCTACCCTGGGTTCATTTCCTCACACATTACCCATTTACATCACTACTCTACTGGTTACCACTGTGTTTCTACTTCCTATAAGTATGTATGTAGCATCTCCTTTTCCTTACTCACTGTTATCGTACATCTTTTTACCTTTTTCAGTTCTTCTGTCTCTTTGGAATCTATGTCTTTACCATTACTTATCACTTGCTTTGTCCTCTAAGCAACTTGTGTCACCCTCTAAAATTTCCAGAGTTAATCCTGCTTCTCACGCTTTTCTTGCTATTCCTCTGATTCTGCCTATCCACGTGTAAAATGCACGCCTCAACATGGTGTAATGTTTCTACATAGCATCTTTCTTTTTTTTGTGACTGGTTTGCATATTATTGTCTTCCATTCTTGACTTTAATTGTTATTATTTTGCTGCTTTTCTGAACATGACACTGGCTTTGCCTACAGTTAGTCATGCTGTGATCAGTGCTCTACCCTGGTAATCAAAATGTGAATAAAAATCTGCGCTGCAGTCCTCCTAGTGAAGCATTTCTGAATCAGTTGTATATTTTCATGGCTATTTGCTTTGCATGTGACCTGCACATTGTGTCCCACATCTATGAATCCCATTCTGTTTTGTTGATTAGAAATTGACAGATGTCATATAACATTCAGAATATCCTGCTTCTTTCCATTTTCTTACTCATTGTTAAGCATATGTCTGGTTTGATTGCATATTATTACCAGATATGCAAGAAAAAAAAGAACACAAACCAGAGAGTAATTTAGTAAACTCCTTCAGAGTGGCCCTTAGCCTGGAGTATCATCATTAAAGCCTTGAAATGCAAGCATTTATGTTCTTTAACAGTCAGATCTCTGACTTAGGATGATTAAAGCCAGGATGTCTGCAGACTGATTGACTGGTATTTACCTATAAACCCAATTTTATCCTAGGCATGTAACAGCAGCTCAGCTGTTTATCCTGACACAGCTAGTGAAGAGGGCATGTGATTTCACCAGTCCTATTTATAACGGCATGTGTCAACTGCTGCATTCTTTTCGGTCCCTGTATTTGTGGAGTGAGAAGTGTGTCCTCATTCTCAACACTAAGCCAGATATGCTTACGGTGGGTATACAGACTATGTTAAGGAAATATTTGTCCAACCCACCACACCATTTGTGATTATTTTGAACAAGATATCAAGGTGCAGTTAACGTATGCATCCAAAATGAGGTAATGTGGATTGTGCCGTTGTAGCTGGTAGGTGATGCTGTCCTGTTAGCCCTCAGTGCCTGTGAAGTCGGACAGGTACTCGAGCAGATCTTCACTGAGTATGAGTTTGCTGGAATGAAAATCAGTGTCCTCAGTGCAACAGGAGATTGTACTGGTCTCTGCTAGAGAGAGATGACCAGCTATCTCAAGACTGACAGTAGAACTATCTTGCAGTCTTGTTCAGAAGTGATGGCAAATGGAATGAGAGATTGACCAGAAAATTACTGTAGTGGTAGCAATATTTGAGATATTGAACTAGACTGCAGTGATGAAGTAAGCATGTCACTGGTCACTTCCTGCCCCCACCCTCACTTATGATCATTAGCAGTGTGTAGTGAGCAAAAGAACAAGATAATGGATACCAGCAGCAAAAATGAGGTCCCTTCACATTGTAGTTGGGCTCATTGCCTGTAATACAGTGAAAAGCATGACAGTTCAGGTGCATCTCTTGCAAGAGCCACTGTTCTTGCAGGTTGAAAGAAATTAGCAGAGATGCTTGGACATCTAGTGAGGATGCATCCTGTGAGCCTAATGTGTAGAGATAGCAGGCAAAGTCCACTGTAAGGATGAACAAGGCAGATCTAAGACAGGCTGAAGAGGTTCTATCATTCAACTTCCCTGGACAGTCCTATGGAATGAACTGCTCTGCCCTAGTCAACTTGCTACAACTGTAACTCTTGCCAGACAACAAGTTTAGTAAATAGGCAAATGGATGTATTAGCAAATCAATGAGTTTTCTTTTTTTAGCTTTTCAGGTTTACATTTTTAGCAAAAAGTTTGCAAAATCTGACAATAATAGGCTAAAAAAATATCTGAAAGATGTTTTAGCTTAGCTGTGTAGTGTAATGTAGCACATTAACAGGAGAAGAAATATGTCTATCTGATAATTCCTTAAATATAAAAGAATAATTTGTACAGAATACAGAAGAGATCATACCTCTTAACATCTAAGTACAAGAAGTCTGAACAAAGCAAAAAAAATGAGGGAAGAAAGGCTCAAAATCAGGGGCAGATTTTAAATATTGCTCTTATAGACTTAGAAAGTTGCTAGCAAAATAGGTTTTGCGTTAGTATGCATTTTTCTGAAGGATACAAAGTCTGAAACTCAAATGTATTATTTAGTGACTTCAGTCCTCAATGATTTGTTACACAATCACAAATTTTATGAGGAAAAATTCAAAATATGAGGCAAAACTCTGAACATTTTGTGAAAATCTGGACATTTGAGAGATATGGAAGAAATAGTTGTCCACCACAACATTCAAGCACTCTAAAAAATATAAATGAAATGTGTAGGTGTTGCCCATAAGTATGTTGGTTTGACTTGGTGCCACTGTGTTTAATTTTACGATGATTTTACTTCATGGTAAGTCAATTTTTTTCAAAACTGAACTGGGCCATAGACTGCTCTTGCTCTGATAATTTTTCTAACGTTCTTATATTGTTAAATCACTTGAATATTTACTTGCTTAACTACTTATAAATCTTAGGAAACAGAAGTCTGAGTATAAATTTACTGAAAAAGTTGCACAACATTGTCCATCAGGTCAGTAGTCCATGAGGCTGAGAGTCAGCTTCTATCCTCACCTCCACATAGCTATGGTCAGGATAGTTGTTTTGGGTAAGTCAATATATCTTTATTTGCAAGTGTTACAGAACTCACCATAGCACTGCGGTGGTGGTGCTGCGGTAGCGTTGTCGCCTCACAGTAAGACGTTGACCCAATCAATTCTCACTTAGAGCGTCTTCTGTGTGGCGACATGCGTGAATGGGCATTCCTTCATTGAAGGTTGTGTGTCAGGCCTGGCAAGTCAGCATGTAAAAATCTACTGCCAGTCATTAGTGGACCGGAGTTCCGCTGTGGCGACCCCTAACTGGGAAAAGCCGAAAGACACAACAACAACAACAGAACTCGCCATAGCAGCTATATCTACTCATGCCACATCCATTTTTTGTGTTCACTTGCAAAACCACAATCACAACACTTTGTTTTAGTGATCAGAGAGGGATTTAAGCAGATTACCCAAAATATTTGTATGATATCCTGTAGACAGCCATAACCTAACAACATGTCACTCAGTATGGCAGGCTTATTGCCCATTATTGTAATCAAACCATACCTTAATGCATCACAATAACCTTGTTATGTGATTTGTGCAGAACTGCTCTTGGTCTCCACTTCCAATTCTTTTCTGCTGCCTTTCTAAAAGAACTGTTTCTTGACATAAGAACTGAATGAAAAGAAATAAATCAAAAGGTTCACATTAGAATACAATATAGACTGCCACCAATTGGCTTACCAATTTCTCTTCTACATCATTATGGCATCACAGCGGCACAACAAATAGCATTAATGTGCCATGAACTCTACAATACATTTAAAGTTGCAATAATGATGTCCAATCTGAAAACATTTTTGTGTTATTAGAAATAGCTCGAGGAAACAATGAATAAGATAACCATATGACACTGAGCTATTGCTGTTGCCAAGTAGATGAAACACTGTAGTGGGCCAACAGTTAAGTTTGTGTGTGTTTGTAATGTATGAAGTTTTATTTATTTATTTATGTATTTATTTATTTGTTTGTTTGTTTTTTGTTTGTTTGTTAGTCTTCCAGGAAATTTGATGTTCCTAGCTGATAGTGGGCCGGATTATATATGCTGACCTATTTATGGCATACTTTGAAGAATGCTTCATATATAACCCACTGCACAACATATATATTGTGGAAATTGATATTTGGCGTAGATACCTAGATGATTGTTGGATGGTGTGGCGTGCAGATTCCACATATCTGAAGGAGTTTGTAGAATATTTAAATTGTAACATTTGGGGCATACAATTTACCATAACTTATAATTCCAATACCATTGATTTTCTAGATGTTACAGTCTATAGGAACAATGATCACACCTTGAGTACCAAGACCTACAGGAAATACCCACAATACAACACCTTACTCCATGCATCCAGTATGCATCCGCACCACACCATCCGCAACATACCGAAATCTCAATTTTTGAGAATCAAACGTATTAGTTCATCCAAATGGGATTTTGAGGATGCCAAATTGGATCTCCAAAATAGATTTTTGGACAGGGGATATCATCGATTTGACATAATGTCAGCTAGTACATGGTCGGATAATCAGGACAGAAGCACACAACTTGAATATAAAAAACGTCACTCAACAGCTCAGGGGTCTTCACTAAGGTTTGTCACTACATATGGCAGGAACCATAAAGTTATTAGAAACATTCTTGATTACAATTGGAACATATTACTAGCCAATGACCAACTAAGAAATGTCTTGGGCCCCAAATGTCAGTTTTCCTACAGACAGGGCAAAACTCTAGGAGCCTTGTTCTCACATTCCAAGCATAAAGAAAGTGGGGGCACCATCTATAAACAGATGACCATGTCTGGAGACCAACTTTTGGGCACTTTTCCATGTGGCCACTGTACATCCTGCAATCAAGTAAGTAAATTAAAACAATTTACTAGTGCAAACACAAGCAGAGTATATGATCTTAGAGTTTTTGGAAATTGCAGTAGTAGTTGGGTTATATATTTGGCAACATGCCAATGCTCAGCATTCTATGTAGGACAGACATCCCGCTCATTCAGAGTCAGGATGGAGGAACATAAAAGTGACATCAGAAATAAAAAAGAGACCAATGCTCTGTATCGACATATCCTAAAACACAATAATGCAAAATTTATGTTCATGATTATAGAAAAAATTACCAGAGACAGGAGTAACCAACAGGGGTGGCATAGCATATTGAACCACAAAGAAAAATATTGGATATTCACCTTGGGGCTCTTTTTCCCCCTGGCCTTAACGACCATTTATAATTATGATTCACTGTAAATGTTGCAACCATCTCACAGATGTGGTATGACTGGGAAGAATTTGCAATTATTTCACTGACACTTTCCCAGGTATGATATGGATCATATTGGTTTATTAACCATGAATCCAGTGAAAGATATGACATAGTCTATGTTGCATATTCCTAATTTGTTATAGGCTACATTGTCTAGCTATATATTACAGAACTCTTTCTCATTTAGAGTTTATAAAAATTTTGTTACCAAAGGGCTCTATATACCAGCCCACTTCCTAGTTTTGGGGGTTCTACTGAGTTTATTAATCCCACATCCAACACTATCATTTATAGTAGATACATATTATGAATATTAATATGGGGTACCATGAACATACTAGGGTATCTACATAAGTTACTGTAATCTCACTATTCATGACACTGGATACTTTGTAACTTGCCCACAGCATGTCCTAATATGCAATTCACTGTTGACAATATGCTTCTATTGTGTAGAGGATTATTATGTACTATATTCCAACTTTTATGCATCTTTTGTTAAAAGTATCATATTATACTCATTTTCATGTCAATGGGGATTTCATGTTTTTTTACAGCATGTCCCCAGTATAGTATTTTATTGGAAGTCTATAGACATTTTTGTTTATCACTGTTTATGTATATAATTTATATATTATTATCTTTGTGGTTTATGGTCTCTGTATATTATTTATAACACATGCCATTCTCGATATTGTTTTATATTGTTTGTTAAATGTTTATAGTCTTCTGATGATTATTCCTATGGTTATATACCTATATACAATGGTACTGTATAACCAGCCTAAGGGTTGGACTATACCATTTCTCCATTGGTTGGTGGTATGTATAAATATTCATGAGATTTTCTGCATGACAAATGCTTTTTTTCACTGAGGAAGGCTGAATAGCCGAAACCGGTTTGAACAGATTACTAGTGTTTTGTGGCATTTCATGCCTTATTTATAGTTATTTTTTAATAAAAGATTTAGTTGCTGCACATGCTGGCCTCTGGTGTTTTAACTCTTCCAGATGAGCCTTGATGATTGTATGTGAAACTGAACTGTCACACCATGGATCACTTTATCAGCTCTACTACACAGAGGCCTAGGGAACTAATCCCATGTGTGGTGATAGCTGCACACTCTGGCCATACTAATATATGCCTTCAGGCAGATAGCCTATTACCTACCTATGTACCTATATATATGTAGGGGGAACACAGTATAATAAGCCAAAGATGGATGGCCAGAGATGTGTGTAAGAGGGTGACCGTGACAGGAAGCCATCTAGGACTGCCCCACCCAGTGCACACATCCCAATGGCACAAAAGACATGAGGTGCACATCTCACCCACTGTACATAACAGCCACCAGTATCTGTAAGCATTACAGTGTATGTGGTCCATGTGCCTGCTGTACAACATGACTGTACAATGAAGTACACATATACTATCTGTAGACATGTACCTGTCACATAGGTTCATAGGTATGTAGTAGACTATCTTCATGAAGGCATATATTAGCCTAGGCAAGTTGTGCAGCTTTCGCCACCCCATTGGGTAGTCTATAAGCCCTAGTGCTGTTAGTACCCTAAGCCCCTTTCTAGTGGGGCTGCTGATGTGATGCCTGGCATGAATTTTCTGTTTCCCATCCACTCATCAAGGTTCCTCTTGAAGAGTGTCAGCGAGGGGGTCTGTCTGACGTACATTGGGACTCTGTTCCACAGTAAGGCAAGTGTCTGGGATGGTACTCTATCCCACCAGCATTCTATGGGTACATATCTTGTAGAGAGGATATACAGAGAGGTGTAGGTATCCTTGATGAATATGGATACATCCTCACCCTATGTGCTATGATTCAGGTTCTGATGCTGGAAGGTATGGAATGAGTAGCATCCTGGTAGTGCTGGTGTGCTCTCTGGAGCCTTGAACTATGTTTCTGCTACTGCACAGATATCAATATTCTCCATACTGAGAAGTGCCTTGAGTGTGTGCATTTGGAGGCTGAGATTTCTGGCAATGAGTAGCATTTAACTCACTTTGTGGTTATTTGTGTTGGTTACGGGGTTTGGTTTCTCCTGAGTGACCGGTGTTCCACACCTGAAGTCAATGCCTCATTGGTCCGATCTGACAATAAGCTAATTACCCTACATATCCACATTCTGCCCCCACCCCCCATTAAGGAAACCATGTTAAAAAATTTCTCCAAAGCCAAATTCATTCTTCTTAAGACAAAAGTGGTGAACTTCAGGACACCCATGCAGATGGACAATACAGTTACAACTACTAAATCCTACACAATTGCACTTTATAAGCACTTACATGAGTGCATGGATCGTGCTATCCCAAACAGAACCAAGATGCTATCCTCCAAGAAAAGGAAGCCAATCTGGTTGTCCCCTGCCATAAACAAACTGTACAGCAGAAGGAAGAAACTGTTGCAAAAGCGGGTAAAATCCCATGAGTGGAGGAGCTCCCTGGTTAGCCTCAGTAAGAAGCCGAGATCCCTGATAAAATCCTCCAAAGCTAGTTATGAAAACAAAATCACTAAAGACAACCACAAAGCATTCTATAGCTATGTCAAGAATCTCAATGGCAACACTCAGATCTGCTCTGAGTTACAGCACAATGGCACTAAATATACAGACCCAACTGATATTACCAACATCCTGGCAGATAGGATCAGTGCTAACTTTACCCCGCTCTCACCCATGAAAGAGCCCATCTCTATACAGGAAGAATGCAAAGTTGCTGTCATCACGGCTGCACAGGTAAAAACCACACTCTCCAAAGCCAGGAACACAGCATCCATGGGACCAGACAACATCCCATGCTGCGTTCTACATGAACTACAGAATGAACTGGCACCACACCTAAGTACCATGTTCAATCATAGTCTCACCTCAGGCTTTGTGCCTGCTGAATGGCGCACAGCGACGGTTATTCCACTACACAAGGGGGGAGCCACCACGGACCTCGGCAACTAGCGCCCCATTAGTCTGATGATCCTGGTCTGCAAGGCCATGGAACGCATCATCATGGAACTTATAAACAAAGACATTAGTAATCTCCAAACTCTGGACCACAACCAGTTCGGGTTTGTAAAAGGCAGATCATGTCTCCTAAACCTGATAGACGTCTTTGAAGCAGTCACCAAAGCCGTAGACAAGGGTAAGGTGGTTCACACAGCCTATCTAGATCTTGCCAAGGCTTTCAACACCATCCCACACTCTGGAATTATAGATAAACTCATCAAACTAGGTATAAATCCCTATGTCACAAGATGGGTTGCCAACTGGCTCACTGACAGAACCCACACTTTGAAAGTAGCAGACTCCAAATCCGACTTCAGACCAGTGACAAGTGTAGTACCACAGGGTTCAGTCCTGTGTCCTGTCCTGTTTGGTATCTACTTCCCTGAAGTACAGGTTAACACAGAAGGTCTTTGGCTAAGGAAGTTCCCAGATGACTGCAAACTAGGAGCCATAATCAAAACTACTAACGATGTGGACATCCTACAAAAGGGCCTCACTGAGACAGATGCCTGGTGTCAAAGCCATGGCCTCAAGCTCAATGCCAAAAAGTGCATTGTCATCCCCTTTGGTAAAAACTCTGTACCCATGAACTACAACATAGGCGGTAGTATACTTAACACTGAAAGTGTGATAAGAGACCTTGGGACACAGGTGGACAGTAGTCTGTCCTTTGATAATCACATCGCCACAGTAGTCAGGAAATCCTTCTACGTGGCACACCTCATCACAAAAGGTTTCTCATGCAGAAAAAAATAGGTCATTGTTCCCCTCTACTCATCACTCATTAGATCCATTATAGAGTACAATGCCCCTTTTGGTATGTACCTCACAAGACATCTACAACAACTGGAAAGCCCTCAGAAATACCTCACAAAGAGGATTACTGGCCTCAAATACATGCCCTACACAGATTGTCTCAAAACACTCCAGCTTTACTCTGTCGCATATCGCCTACTCAGAGGTGATCTCTGCCTAACATACAAAGTTATGCCAAACACAGAGCTGTTGGATATGCTCTACTTAAAGAAATCCCAATCCCTCTGAGCTTCGGCCCCAAAACCCAGACTGAAATACAAAAGGAGGGGGTGTATCCATTTTCATAAAGGATACCCACACCTTCAGGTTAGTGGCACAGCATGAGGCCTCGGTGACCATCCAAGTCCAACTAACAGTGGACAAAGCTGCTTATCAGATCGTAGCCTGCTACAGATCACCTACCTTGTCTCAGGACCCTCACTCAGCATTCCTGAGAACACTGGAAAATATAAAGGTCCTACCAAACACCATGATATTAGGAGATTTCAACTACCCAAACATTGACTGGGAGAATTACTCAAGTACAAACACCTTTGCCCAATGCTTCCTAGAGTTTATAAACTCAAATGCCCTGGAACAGCTGGTCACCATGCCTAATAGAGGTGACAACATACTGGACCTGATCATCACCAACATGGGGGATCAGTGTTCCACACCAGAGGTAAACCCCTCACTGGTAAGATCAGATCATAAAGTAATCACACTGGACATCCACATCCGGACCACACCCCCAGTAGGAAACCACTGTGAAAAACTTTTCAAAAGCAAACTTCACACTTCTCCAGACTGAAGTGGAAAGTTTCAAAGCCCCCTTGCTGCAGGATAATGCTATCCAATCTGCAGAATCCTTTACAAGTGCATTCTATGAGCATCTACAGAGATGCATGGATCGAGTCATCCCAAGTAAAACCAAGACTCACTCCTCCAAAAAGAGGAAACCAGTCTGGTGGTCCCTGGCCATAAATAAGCTATACAACAGAAGGAGGAAACTACTACATGACAGAGCAAAATTCCAAAAAGGAAAGGCATCACTGATCATTATTAGCAAGAAACTAAGATCACTCATAAAATCACCCAAGGCCAGTTTCTAAAGAAAAGTTGTCGAGGAATCTAAAGATAACCACAAAGACTTCTTTAGCTATATCAACAATTTAGGTGGCAACTCTCAGATATGCTCTGAGCTACTGCAAAATGGCAAAAAATACACTGAACCAACTGACATTGCCAACATCCTGGCAGACAAGTTCACCGCAAACTTCACCCCCCTTCACCTCCAAAAGGGCCCATGTCCATCCCAGAAGAATGCAGAGCCCCAGACGTCATAGACATGCAGGTAAAAACAGCCCTCTCCAAAGCTAAGAACACAGCATCAATGGGACCGGATGGTATCCCAGGCTGCAACTTACATGAGCTCCAAAAGGAACTAAACCTTCACCTAAATTCACTGTTCAGACACAGCCTTACCACAGGTTATGTACCCAAAGAATGTCATACAGCAACAGTCATCCCACTCCACAAAGGTGGTGCCACAACAGAACCTAGGAACTATTGCCATATAAGCCTGACCAGTCTGGTCTGCAAAGCTATAGATCGAATTATCATGGAAGTCATAAACAGAGACATTGGGAACCTCCAGACACTGGACCCTACCCAATTCAGCTTTGTTAAAGGCAGATCCTGCCTTCTAAACCTAGTTGACTTCTTTGAAACAGTTACCAAGGCCATAGATGAAGGGAAGGTAGTCCACACAGCCTACCTGGACCTCTCTAAGGCCTTCGACACCATTCCCCACTCTGGCATCATAGACAAGCTTACCAGCTTGAACATTAAACCCTATGTCACGAGATGGGTGGCCAACTGGCTCATGGATAGAACACACATGGTCAGAGTTGTGGGTGCCATGTCTGACTCTAAACCAGTCACAAGTGGCGTCCCACAGGGCTCAGTTCTGGAACCCCTCCTGTTCGGTATATACTTCTCTGAGGTACAGACAAGCACGGGAGGACTATGGCTGACCAAGTTCACAAATGACTGCAAACTGGGGGCCATAAATGTCTCTCTGGCTGACACAGACATCCTCCAGAAGGGTCTTACAGAGACAGATACCGGGTATCAAAACCATGGCCTCAAGCCGAATGCCAACAAATGCATAGTCATCCCCTTTGGAAAAAACAAAGTGTCCATGAATTACCACATAGGTGGTAATCCACTAGGTATGGAAAATGTAATTAGGGACCTGGGGACCCAGATAGATAGTAACCTCTCCTTTGATAATCACATTGCCAAAGTGGTTAGAAATTCCTTCTATGTAGCCCACCTAATCACGAAAGGGTTCACCTCTAGGTCAAGAGAGGTCATTGTGCCCCTCTACTCATCACTCATTAGGCCCATAATAGAGTACAATGCCCCATTTGGTATGTACCTTAATCAGCACATGCAACAGCTGGAAAGACCACAGAAGTACCTCACCAAGAGGATCATGGGCCTCAAAGAGATGTCCTATGCAGCTCAACTAAAGAAATTCCAGCTCTACTCGGTTGCTTACTGCCTGTTCAGAGGTGATCTATGCCTGACGTATAAGGCCATGTCCAACCCGGAATTAATGGACATGCTCCACCTCAAGAAAACCAAATCTCTTAGAACCACATGCTCTAGTGAATTAAACCTCAGCACAGCAATAAACAGGACGTACTGGAGGGATAGATTCCTGTCCCAGAGACTTCCCTCACTCTAGAATAGAATCCCAGTTTATGTTAGGCAGAGCCCCTCGCTGACTCTCTTCAAGTGGAATCTTGACAAGTGGATGGGAAATCATACATTTACCCCTGGGATCACTTCAGTGGCCCTGCTAGACAGAGGCCCAGGAAACTAATTTAAAAGGGAGGCGAAAGCCAAAACATTCTGGCTAGACTTATAAATGCCCTTGGGCAAATAGCCTAGTACCTACCTATGAACCTATGAACCTACATGCTCTAGGGACCTAAACCTTGTCACCACAATAAACAGAACATGCCAGAGGGATAGATTTCTGTCCCAGAGACTTCCCATACTCCGGAATAAACTAACTATCTATATCAAACAAAGCTCCTCATTAGCACTCTTCAAGAAAAATCTTGATGATTGGATGGGAAATAGGAAATTCACCCCAGGGATCACTTCTGTGTCTCTGCTCAACAGTGGCACAGGAAAATAAATGTCT
Source organism: Protopterus annectens (assembly GCF_019279795.1). Taxonomy (NCBI): domain Eukaryota; kingdom Metazoa; phylum Chordata; order Ceratodontiformes; family Protopteridae; genus Protopterus; species Protopterus annectens. Next base: position 1,093,406,984 of record NC_056745.1, read on the forward strand.
TGGGTGGCAAAAGCCAGGGTACCTTTTTGGCTGGGCTTGTATAGGCCCCAGAGCCAATAGCCTAGTACCTACCTATGAACCTATGAAGCTATGAAACTTTGAGCCTTGTCTAAAAAAGGTAATATTGGGACAGCAAGAGCCTTGGCCAGTATTCAGAAGCATAGGGGCAACAGGTGCAAACCATCTGTAGTGAAGCAACGAGGCTTGTCTATCATGTCATCACAGGCAGACAGAGACTGGATCCCCTTTGAATGACACCAGAAGCTCAGCCAATTGTTGAAGTTTATCATCTTTGTGTTATATTGCAGTATCATGTAGGTGAAGGTAAGATGCTACTCACAGTCAGGGTCATACCAGCCTGGGCTACATGATCATAGAGCTAATATATATCTCTTGTCATGTTGTCCTGGGAGGTATGCCTCAGATCATTCACACTGACATGTACAAAGAACACATCATATATGTACCTGTTCTGGAGTGATGTAAGTGCTTGTGTTATGTGGCAGATCATAGCACCTGACAGACAACTGACAGTAACCTTCCTCTTGTCCAGCCGAGTGAGTGGAACATTTTGCCTTAGGGCCTGTTGTGAGGCACACTGCTTTAGTGTATTATGTGTTTTCTGGCGTGTGCTTGGAGGTGCATTTTGCTTGCTTGTCTGCTTAGGAGGACACTCTCTCTTTTTCAGATTAATATTTGTATTCTCCGTGTATGGTAATGTGTATTTATGTGTGTGTTTTGCTGGTGCTTATATTGTAGGTCTATGTGAGACAGTTGGTGTTCTGGTTGTATGACACTATTCCTCCTGACTGTATTGTCCAGTATTAGGTTGACAGAGCTTAGCCACCGGTTTGACCCTGTGTGTGCCAGCATGTGGTGCATCAACCCATATATGATATGGTCATGGCCTATGCATACAATACACTCACAATACACCTAGTATGATAAGCCTGCTGAGGTTAGCAACTGTGAAAAAAACCTTTGGCCAAAGTGTCAGCAAGTAATGTCTGTATTGCACCCTGTAACTCCATATTGCTTGCTGAAGTGTAAAGACGTACTTAGTTTGGATTAAGAACCCCACACTTGCCAACTGTTTGTGTGTGTGTGTGTGTGTGTGTGTGTGTGTGTGTGTGTGTGTGTGTGTGTCTGTCTCTCCCTGGGGAGAGAGCAACCTTTTTGGAAACTACTCACACCCCTTAAAAGTGGTATACTCATCTTTGTTATATCTGATGATGTCACCATCCTACAAATATACCTGTGGAAAGGCAAAATCCCAGTAATGTGTATAGCGTGTTGTGTAAATGTATATTGCTGTAGTATCATAATGTAGTTAGGTAGGGATTCGAATCCTGCACTTGCCAACTGTGTGTGTGTGTTTGTGTCTCCCTAAGGAGGAGCAACCTTTTTGGAGACTACTCACACCCCTTAAAAGTGGTATACTCATCTTTGTCAAGTCTGATGATGTCACCATCCTACAAATATACCTGTGGAAAGGAGAAAGCCCAATAATGTGTATAGTGCATTATGGAAATGCATACTACTATAGTATCATAATGTAATTAGGTAGGGGTTCAAATCCTGCATTTCCTGAGAGTGTGTGTGTGTCTCTCTGGGGAGGAGCAACCTTTTTGGAGACTACTCACACCCCTTAAAAGTGGTATACTAATTTTTGTCAAGTCTGATGATGTCACCATCCTACAAATATACCTGTGGAAAGAAGAAATCCCAGTAATATGTATAGCACGTCGTGTAAATGTGTACTGCTGTAGTATCATAATATAGTTGGATAGGGGTTCGAATTCTGCACTTACCAACTGTGTGCGTGTGTGTGTCTCCCTGGGGAGGAGCAACCTTTTTGGAGACTACTCACACCCCTTAAAAGTGGTATGCTCATCTTTGTCAAGTCTGATGATGTCACTATCCTACAAATATACCTGTGGAAAACCGGAATCCTAGTAATGTGTATAGCACGTTGTGTAAATGCATACTGCTCTAATATCATAATGTATTTACGAAGGAGTTTGAATCTCGCACTTGCTGACTGTGTGTGTGTTCCAGGGGTATGAGAGTGTGTGACACCATTGGTCAAGGTGGAGTGGATTTGATTTTTCTAGTGTATGGCATATCACAATGGCAACTGTATGTGCATTACACATGTAAGGTAGCTGTGGGGCAAAGCCATATGCATACATGTCACCTCAATTATTTCATAGGTGGGTACTCTGCTTTCTCCATGAACACATTTATTATGTTTGCCAGAGTGTGCTGGCACTTTCCAGACCTTAGGTCACTTCTGTATGCTAGTGACAAGCTTAGCCACTGCAGTGATCCCTGCGCTATGTCTTCTGTTTCACATCCACTCATCACGGTTTCTATTGAAGAGTGTGAGTGAGGGGTTATGCTTGAGGTATATTTGAATCCTGTTCCAAAGCAAGCAAAGTTTGGCAAAGATGACTAATCATTATAGGTGTGCAACAACCTCTGTGGATCTGCATGCAAACCCTTTATTGTTTATGTGCTCCACAGAGGGATTTCCAAAACCCTTTGGTAATGTGATTAACAAAGGAGAGATGACTAAACACATGGCTCTATGTATACATTAGTACCTGTTCCACACTATGGGAGCTAATACCTATGTTGTACTATGGGGATACTTTATTTTCTAAAAGTGGATAACTATGCTTTCTTTTGCTTATAGCTTTACAGCATGAGTTTGACACCAGGTATCTATAATGCCCTTTTGTTGGATGTGTGTGTCATTTGGAGAATAAAGTATAGCCCACAGTATGCATTTTCATCAAACGTGGGCAGACATATCCCTACTGTGCTTGCTTGTACCTAAGAAAGCTATATGCCAAACAGGAGTGGTCCCATGACTGAGTGCAGGGGAATACCACTTGTTACTGGCATATAATTGTACATGGAGGCTGCAAATGTTGCTGTGTGTCCTACATCTGTGCATCAGTTGTCAATCCGTCAACTAACAATTGTTTATGGTCAGTCTGTTGAGGATATGTATAATACCAGAATGTGGGATGGGTATGAATTGCTGGTGAGCTGTAGCTTGGCTGTGTAGACCTCCCCTCCCTCACCTATAGCATTGTTAACTGGCTTGAAGTATACTAGGAGTAGGACCCATGATCTGGCCTTTAGAGAACCTAAGTGGGTATGGTGCAGTGTTTGCAAGTTCATAATGTCTCTCTTAATGAGTTCCATAATGCTGTGCTCCATAGCCTTCCCGATAACATTTGTCTGGCTTATAGGGCGAGAGTTTCTGCGATCTGTTGTAGTTCTACCCTTAATCAGTTTATGTTAACATTTGCACTGGGTGTGACGAGGGTGAACAGGTTTATGAATAAGTATATTAGAGGGTCAGCCCAGGTTTGAAGGTTAGTAGACCAAGCCAGATAGGCAGGATTAAGTTGGTTTGTACATGTGCTGAGGAGGGATGCAGAGTATATTGTGAAATAGATGCTAAGGATGAAGCCGCCAGGTAACAGGAAAAGAGGAATGCCTAAGATGAGGTTTATGGCTGTGGTGAGGGAGGACATGCAGGTTGATGGTGTGACAGTGCAAGATGCAGAGGACAGGAAGAAATGGAAACAGATGATCTACTGTGACGACCCCTAATGAGAGAATCCAAAAGGAGAAGAAGAAGACGTTGTAGCTCAACCCTTGTGGACTGTGAACACCATTACCATGCATCATTCCACAAGTATGTAACCTGTATAGAGGCTGCATCTGGACAGAGTGTTTAGGTGAGTGGTGACTTCATATGTCAGCTTGTGTATGACACAGACAGGGACACTGTCCAGTACCATTGCCGCTGTGGTTTGGACTTTGGTAAAGAGATGTTTTAACTAGAGTGTCTGTGAATCATCAGGTTTTACATTCTTCAGGTCTGGAAATGTGGCCCTTGTGTAACGACAGGTTGGTGAAATCCACATTCAAACTGTCTGACAAGAAATTGGTAATGTCAGTCAGATAAGTGTACTTTGTGACCATTTACATTAACTGTGACCTGATCTGAGATTTCCCCTGTAGATTATACACAACACTAAAGAAAGCTTTAGCGTTGTCTTTGGAATCCTTGCCATTTTGTATTTTGAAGCTTGCCTTGTATGTTTATTGAGGGATTGTATTTTCCCAATGATACTGACCAGAGAGGTTATCCCTTCTTGGTATGTAACTCTTTTTTGGTACAACTTCACACCTTCTATTATATATTTAGTTTATGGCAGGGGTCCATGAGACTAATGCACTTTTACTGTATAAGTGAGAATTTCTTGTGTTTGTGATAGCACGGTCCATGCAACCCTGTAGGTGAACGGTGTGCATTTCTAAAGGATTATGCAGCTGAGGCAGTGTTAACCTTAGTAATGCAAACCAATGACAGATAGCAATAACAGCATCACCCACAGCACAGTGTCAACCCATATCATACACACACATGTGTACTCAAGTTCCAAATTGTGTGTAGTACAATGCATACTGGCCACCAATAGAAATTATAGAGTGTTAACACTGGCCAATCCAGGGCATGTCACCCTGTCCATGTGTCCAATATGCATGTACATGCAGACAGTGCACCTCCACCATGTTCACAAATGGACAGCTGCAAACTTGTGTTGCACACACCCCACACTTACTGTCCACTGTATAACGCATGCTGACACAACTACACACATCAGCCAAGTGGCACATGGGCAAACAAAACACAATTGGAATAAACACTGGTGAAAACAATACAACATTGCTAATTACAGCTTTAATGCATCATGCCTACTCAGCTACACCTTTAAGGATATCATTACACTTTACTACTGACAACATGCTACACATCCAACCATTGCTATACTTTATTAAAGTCACCCTGTGCATCAGCACCATGTTAGCCTGTTCCTGCATCAATGTTACAGATGACAGGAGGTGGTACAGGTTTCATCATATGCACAGGGTGTGTTGTTGGTATGCCAGAGGCCTATACTGAGCCATACAATCGACATGTATGTGTGAGTGTGTGTGTGAGGGCCATGAGTACCGTTATGGGCCAGTGTTGATGTAATGTGTGCGGGTATGTGTTTGCCCTAGGTTTCTGGTTTATGTGTGTGTGTGTCTGCATGCACACATTTCCACCATGTGGCTGCCATATATGGAGATTTGTGAGACAGCTACAGACTGTACCTGGCAGGCTTTACAGATCACCGTCTCTGGCCATGGATACGGAACCTGTGCCTGGCAGGGGTGCTACAGACAGTATCAGGTACTAATCCAGATTGGGTACTATCCGAAGAGGTTGACATATTTCCACTGGATCCAGGTCCCTGATAGGACTGACCAGTGCCACGTGCACGTGGCCTGCTAGGACGGTCTATGGACAGCCCCCTCTAACATTGCTGGGGCTGGTACTGGCACTATGGGAGCAGCTGTGACTTGCTGGACGTCCACGGTGACCTCCAGCTGCTGATGTTGCTGGCATATGTCCACATCGACATCTCAACTGTTCCGCACTGTCCTGACACATGGACATGACATTGTGGAGGACATCCAATGTCTCACCCCAACGTCTATCAATGACCTCAGTGCAGTTACGTATGGCACCTGCTAGGTCACAGATACTGTCATTTACAGAGGTGGTATGAGCCCTCTGTGCCCTTAGTCCCTGTCTGGTGTACTGTTCCATTCGTGACTGTGCCTCCATGACAGCCTGGAACATGCATGTGGTAGAAAGAGGTGTGGCACATCTGCCAGGGGCATGATGACCAGCAGTTCTCTGACAAGAACCCCTGGGCATCTGCCTATGTGGTACCATTCCAGACATCTGGCTATAGCTGCTGTGTCCTGGTACATGTGCCATAGATACCACACTGTCCAGGCCCATGCCAACCGTACACTGTCCCTCAGCTAAGGGCAATGGTGATGATGGATGTACAGGCAGTATGACTGTGTGCATGGATGGGGTGGAGACTTGTGTACTGTCAATTGGTGGCCCAACAACAGACCCTGGCAAACCTGCCTGTGCCTCAACACACCTGTCCTCATCATTACTGTCTGTCTCAGTGACATCAGGTTCCCTCCTGTACTGAACCAGACCCACCTCGGCACCTGTGAGAGGAAAACAGGAAACACACTTTAAGACCTGAACATGACTTCAGACCACATATGCACATGCACACATGCGCACATGCACACATGCACACATGCACAAATGCGCACATGTGCACATGCACACATGCACACATGCACACATGTGCACATGCACACATGTGCACATGCATACATGCACACATGCACACACACAGAAATACACTCCTCCCTAAAGCAGACACACACAACACCAGCAATCACAGAACATACACAATAGCTGGTGATGGTGGGGTACAGTATCACAAGCAAAACAGTCATATCACACATGTCAGCATGCAGGAAATGTGTTGCTCAACAGCATGCAGTGCAAGTCTAGTCAGTCCTTGTTACTAACAGTATACATGGCTTTGATGGATGTGTTTTGTTATTAGGTGATGGCCCTCTCCCTGGAACACAATGCATACATGGACACAACATTGCTGTGCAGGTATTCATAACCCTGTGATGTACTGTGCACCATAACTCACAGATGTACATACCATTGCTGGATGTGTATCTGTGTGTCAAATAGGTATCAAATGATGATTACAGTCTCTGTGTCTTTCGTAAATAATTGTGGACACATTTTTAGCACATGCATTATGAGTATTCACACAACATCATCAGTGGTGCATGGATAATTGATGGAATACCATTCGGCCACATACCCAATGTACAGTACTTATGGTGAGTGCAGATCATATTGTAGACATGCCAGTCACATCCATGACATGGCATGCTAAAACACAACTGCATATTTAAACACTACACATACCCAATGTGTGTCATATGACCTAGCCACTCAATAGCATCACAAGACACATATGTGTCAGTTGTGCAAATTGTGATTGGTATGCATACTGTTTAGAGGTGCATATGTGTGCACACAAGCAACATTAAGGTGTATAGCAATGAAAGCTACGTGTAGTACTGTGGTTATAATAAATGGATGGGGTATAGTACTATAGGCCATCATCATGAAGCATCAGGTGGTCACTCAAGGCTACAAATGTTTCACAAACCAGCACTAATCATGCTGGGCCAGAACTGTACTACCTTGGCTAAATTCACCATTTTGCGACCAGTTGTTACGTGAGTTTGTAAGGAGGCCAATGAGGAGCATTCCCTGATATGAATGTGTAGTGTGTTGCAGAGTGTTTAAATGCACCAGCTACAGCTCCTCGTGGTCCTGCAGAGTGGTTCTAGCAGCAGAGAACTGAGGAAAAGTGACTACTTTCCTGATTTAAGTATTTTTTGCTGTTTTTTACCTGAAATACCTTCTCTTGCTTACCTTGAACAAGCTTAAACTGTTTTTTTTAACTGTTTGTTGCATTATATATTATCTGCACTTAAAGTTTCATTTAGTCGAAAATTGGTCGAAAGTTGTTTGTTTGTTTGTTAAATTTAACTGTTGAGGCTTCCCATTAAAGTGTGCTAGCCTGTGTAACTGATTTATTACTGTTTCCTGCATTTCTGTGTGCTTTCTATCTCAAAAACAAAAAAAAAACTAAAAAAATATCCTTGTTTTCCTGCCTCTCCTCGACTAGTTTAGACCGGTATACAGGCTTTGCTGTATTCTGGGCTGTGGTGTAGTTCCTGTGGTGTCCATTGCCTTACTTGGATAGAAGGAAGTTTCTTTGCTCACCAGTGGGAGTGGGGAGCCTTGAGCAGCCTATCTGTCCCTGAAGGAGTGACCTCAGCACAAGAGTTTGTAGTAATTGGTTGTTTTGGACCATTTCTAGCTCTTTTGAAGTTCCCTGTTTAAAATCCACCTCTGAGCGTTTTTTCTGGCTATACTACTCAGCAACAGCTGCTCGTGGTCCTGCAGAGCGGTCCTAGCAGCAGAGAACTGAGAAAAGCAACTACTTTCCTGATTTAAGTATGTTTTGCTGTGTATTACCTGAAATACCTTCTCTTGCTTACCTTGAACAAGCTTAAACTGTTTTTCTAACTGTTTGTTGCATTATATATTATCTGCACTTAAAGATTCATTTAGTCGAAAATTGGTCGAAAGTTGTTTGTTTGTTTGTTAAATTTAACTGTTGAGGCTGCCCACTAAAGTGTGCTAGCCTGTGTAACTGATTTATTACTGTTTCCTGCATTTCTGTGTGCTTTCTATCTCAAAAAACAAAAAAAACAAAAAAATATCCTTGCTTTCCCACCTCTACTCGACTAGTTTAGACCAGTATACAGGCTTTGCTGTATTCTGGGCTGTGGTGTAGTTCCTGTGGTGTCCATTGCCTTACTTGGATAGAAGGAAGTTTCTTTGCTCACCAGTGGGAGTGGGCAGCCTTGAGCAGCCTATCTGTCACTGAAGGAGTGACCTCAGCACAAGAGCTTGTAGTAACTGGTTGTTTTGGACCATTTCTAGCTCTTTTGAAGTTCCCTGTTTAAAATCTGCCTCTGAGCGTTTTTTTCTGGCTATACTATTCAGCAACAGCTCCTCGAGGTCCTATAGAGTGGTCCTAGCAGCAGAGAAATGAGAAAAGTGACTACTTTCCTGATTTAAGTATTTTTTGCTGTTTTTTACCTGAAATACCTTCTCTTGCTTACCTTGAACAAGCTTAAACTGTTTTTTTAACTGTTTGTTGCATTATATATTATCTGCACTTAAAGTTTCATTTAGTCGAAAATTGGTCGAAAGTTGTTTGTTTGTTTGTTTGTTAAATTTAACTGTTGAGGCTGCCCACTAAAGTGTGCTCGCCTGTATAACTGATTTATTACTGTTTCCTGCATTTCTGTGTGCTTTCTATCTCGAAAACAAAAAAAACCCAAAATAAATCCTTGTTTTCCCGCCTCTCCTCGACTAGTTTAGACCAGTATACAGGCTTTGCTGTATTCTGGGCTGTGGTGTAGTTCCTGTGGTGTCCATTGCCTTACTTGGATAGAAGGAAGTTTCTTTGTTCACCAGTGGGAGTGGGGAGCCTTGAGCAGCCTATCTGTCCCTGAAGGAGTGACCTCAGCACAAGAGCTTGTAGTAATTTGTTGTTTTGGACCATTTCTAGCTCTTTTCAAAGTTCCCTGTTTAAAATCCGCGTTTGCAAAGCTTTGCGCATTTGTGCACATAGTGCAGCACCGGTTAAACAAGGTTAAACTTTTTCTGGCTCCGCCAAGTCTGCTCTTCAAATTTTCCCTTAAGAAAGCTCTACTCTTATAATAATCAGTCTAATCGCTTTATTATAAGCCTAGCACTTGTTCTCAAAACCTCTCTTCTAAGTAAGCACTCGCTAACTAAAGTAAGCACTACATCCACCTACCTTCCCTGTGAGTACCCGCTTCCCTTAAAGGCACAGCACTCCCTTATAATATTCTAACATGTCGAGTGGTAGATTACTGGCATCCTCTCCGGTTCAGCTGGTTAATCTGGGAATCTTGAGACAATGCTACAATTGTCTCATGTACACAGTCAACCCTCTCCTCCTCCCAACAAACACAAATACATGTGAGAGATGCAACTATATAGCCAAACTGGAGGCTGAACTCTCTCAACTCTGGACTGGCAAGACCAGATAGGAGGAGAAGGTAACCACACACACACCAAACCCAGTCCCACATAGACCTACCACAACTGCAAACCAAACACATAATAACACAAAGAAATACTCGGAGGCTCTGACAAAAAACTTACCAAAACAACCGAGGCTCCCAAAGCAGACACCGAAAAATACACCACCTCAAAACATAACACATGCATCACATACTTCAATAAATCAGTGTGTCAAACAATCACAGCCCTTAAGGCCAAACATCATGCCTGATACACTAGTAATAGGTGACTCTATAGTCAGACACACTGACATTCCGCTTACCAGGCTGAACAAGGAGAGGGTAACGGTGAGCTGCTTATCGGGAGCTAGGATCTGCCACATAACACACGCACTCAGGTCACTCCAAAGCAAGTACAAATATGACTCCATCATTGTCCATGCCGGCGTGAATGACCTGAGACATACCTCCCTGGACTACATGAAAAGAGACATAGAGGACCTCTCTGATTATGTAGCCCAGGCTGGTATGACCCTGACCCTGAGAAGCATCTTGCCCTCACCAAGAATGATGCCACAATACAAAGACAAGATGATCAGCTTTAATAATTGGCTCAAATACTGGTGTCATTCTAGGGGGATCCAATGTCTGTCTGCTTGGGATGATATGCTGGACAAGCCACGCTGCTTCACAAGGGACGGCTTGCATCTGTCACCACTGGGCTTCCGGATATTGGCTAAGGCTCTTGCCTCCCCCATAGTGCCTTTTTTAGGCAAGGCTCAAGAGACAATCCCACCTCCTTAGAAAACAAAAATGGAAAAAAAATTAAGGGTAATGCTGCTCAACGCAGAAGTCTAAATCTCAAGATGCAGGCTCTCGAAGCACTCCTCAATATGGAGAGCATCGATGTCTGTGCAGTGACTGAGACCTGGTTCAAGGCTCCTGAGAGCACCCCAGCGCTACCAGGCTATACCTTGTATCATGCTTTTTAGCCCCAAAACTCGGGCCAAACCAAAAAGGGAGGGGGAGTGTCCATATTTATCAAGGACACCCACACCTCCAGGTTAGTGGCAACACATGAAGCATCAGAGACCATCCAGGTGCAACTAACCGTAGACAAAACTGCTATACAACTGGTAGCATGTTACAGACCACTCTCCCAATCTCAGGAACCCCACTCAGCCTTCCTGAAGACATTGGAGGATATGAATGTCTCACCAAACACCATCATATTGGGAGACTTCAACTACCCTAACATAGACTGGGTGCATTATTCTAGCCCAAACACCCTAGCCCAAAGGTTCCTGGAATTCATAAATTCAAATGCAATGGAACAGCTAGACACCTCTTTCACAAGGGGCGATAATATACTAGACCTGATCATCACAAACATGGGGACAAAGTGCTCCACACCGGAAGTATACCCCTCACTAGTGAGATCTGACCACAAACTAATCACCCTGGATATACATATCCCACCTCCACCCCCAACACAAAAGACTACAGTGAAGAACTTCTCAAAAGCCGACTTTACACTTCTTAAAACTGAGATGGCATCCTTTAAGCCCACTGGGCCAGTGGAAACCACATCCCACAATGCAGAATCCTTCACAAATGCTTTCTACGGACATCTCCAAGAACGCATGGATCATGCAATCCCAAATAAAACCAAGACCCTCTCCACCAAGGGCAGGCATCCTGTCTGGTGGACCCCAGCCATAAACAAATTGTATAACAAAAGAAGGAAGCTACTGCACGACAGAGCAAAATCCCATAAAGAGAAGGCATCTCTGATCAGCACTAGTAGAAAGCTACGTTCTCTCATAAAAACACCCAAGGCCAACTTTGAGAGAAAAATCGCTATGGACACTAAAGATAACCACAAGGCCTTCTTCATCTATGTTAGAAACCTGGGCGGAAACCCTCAGTTATGTTCAGAGTTAGTTCACAATGACAAAAAATACACTGAACCCACAGATATTGCCAACATTCTGGCAGACAGGTTCAGTGCAAATTTCTCCCTCCTCACCCCAAAGAAGAAATACTTATCCCAGCTGAATGTAACCTCCCTGTCATCTCAGATGTCCAGGTGAGAACCGCCCTCAGCAAAGCTCAAAACACAGCATCAATGGGACCTGACAGTATCCCTGGTTGCGTGCTATGTGAACTCCAAGAGGAGATAAACCCACACATAAAAATGCTATTTAACCTTAGCCTTACTACAGGATATGTACCTGAAAACTGGCGTACAGCAACAGTAGTCCCACTCCACAAAGGAGGCATCTCTACAGACCCTGGTGACTACCGCCCCATAAGCTTAACCAGCCTGGTGTGCAAAGCTATGGAATGAATCATTATGGCACTCATAAACAGAGACATTGGGGACTTACAGACACTTGATCCCACCCAGTTTGGCTTTGTAAAGGGCAGAACCTGCCTTTTGAACCTGGTTGACTTTTTCAAAACAGTCACTAGAGCCATTGACGAGGGCAAAGCAGTCCATACAGCCTACCTGGACTTGGCTAAAGCTTTCGACACAATACCCTACTCTGGCATCATAGACAAGCTCAACAGCTTAAATGTAAATCCATATGTCACAAGATGGGTGGCAAACTGGCTAAAGGATAGAACCCATAAAGTCAAAATCGCTGGAGCCATGTCAGACTCAAAGCCAGTGACAAGTGGTGTCCCACAGGGCTCTGTCCTGGGACCCCTCTTGTTCGGCATTTATTTCTCAGATGTGAAAGCAAACATGGGAGGGTTGTGGCTGACAAAGTTCACAGATGACTGCAAACTAGGTGCCATAGCCGATACACCAGCTGAAACATACATCCTACAGAAAGGCCTCACTGAAACGGACAACTGGTGCCGGAGTCATGGCCTTAAACTAAATACCAAAAAATGTATAGTCATCCCCTTTGGGAAAAACAAAGTACCCACAAATTATCACATAGGCAGTAACCCACTGAGTACAGAAAAAGTAATCAGAGACCTGGGGACCCAAGTCGATAGTGACCTCTCATTTGACACCCACGTTGCCAAAGTGGTTAGAAAGACTTTCTACCTTGCTCACCTTATCATGAAGGGATTCACATCCAGATCAAAGGAGGTCATTGTGCCCCTGTACTCCTCCCTTATCAGGCCCATGATTGAGTACAATGCCCCATTTGGTATGTACCTCACCCGGCACTTGCAACAGCTAGAGAGACCCCAAAAGTACCTCACCAAGAGGATCAACGGTCTCCAACATATGTCATATGCTGCCAGACTAAAGAAACTCCAACTCTGTTCAGTAGCATACCGTCTGCTCAGAGGAGATCTGTGCCTGATGTACAAGGCCATGTCCAATCAGGAATTGATGGACATGCTCCACCTCAAAAAATCCAAATCCATCAGAACCATGAGAGCTAAAGATTTAAACCTCAGCACAAATATGAATAGGACATGCTGGAGGGACAGATTCATAACTCAGAGGCTTCCCATACTCTGGAACAGAATCCCAGTTCATGTTAGGCAGAGCCCCTCACTGACTCGCTTCAAGAGAAATCTTGACGAGTGGATGGGAGATCGTAGGTTTACCCCAGGGGTCATCTCTGTGTCACTACTAGACAGAGGCACAGTAAACTAATTCTATTATGTAAGGGGGTCTTCACTGTGTCACTACTAGACAGAGGCACAGTATTCTAAATCTATTCTGTACACTTACGTACCATTACATGGGGTGGCAAAAGCCACATCACTATGGCTAGGCTTATAAATGCCCCAGGGCAGATAGTCTAGTACCAAACTATGAAACTATGTAACTATGATAGGCATCTACCCCTTAGGTATATTATGTGTAATGCGTGGATGAGATTTTCGATACTGGAGTGTATCTTTACAGAGGGTTTGGGAATCCTTTATGGGTAGCATGTTAAAATGCTCTGCATATGACATAGATGTGTATGTTATGTGCATGTTGAGTATCAACTGTGCCTATCCAATGGTCACTACAGTCTAGCCACATTTGTTTGAGATGGTCTGGGTATTGCATGTGTTTGAGGCAGCTAATCACATTAGTGAGATGTGTGTGCTCTAACACCAAACATGCACAGCATGCATTATGGGTAGGTGTGTTACATGTGTACATGGCCTACACCTTAACCATGATATGCACTTTTTATTTACAATAATAAATGTAGAACACACTCACCAGCATCTGTCCACTGCCTTGATGTCACCCCAGAGGGACCTACATAGAGATGAGACAGTTTGTCAGTGGCCACAACTGTGGCATTGCTACTGTGTGTTTGCAATCTTACAGTGCAACAACAGTTTACATTCACAGGGCTACAGATTATGTTCCAAACGATCAGTATTGCACAACAACAGGCTCCACATCTTTGAACAACACACTTCACATCTCACATATGCATGATCTACCAATACAGATAACAGTCGTCTACAGATATGCCATGTTACCTGCATGCTCCATGTGTGCTTGCTGGGTGGCTCCAACCTCCATCATGGTGTATGTCTGTTGCTATTGTTGTTGGGCAGGTGCCACCAGGCTCAGGAGCAGCTCCTCCACTCTGGTGATGGGGGGTGGATATTAACACCACCTCCTGTTGCAAGCTGTTGTCTACGCACATTAGCAGCATGCTGACGGACATGTCTGAGAAGATCACTGCAGTGGTGGCATACCTGCTCATATGTCCAGTTATGCAGGCCTACCTCATTGACCCTGCAGACAACATCTTGCCACATTGCAGTACGCTCCTGCTGGTCCTGGCTGGTTCATGAGAACATGAGACAGTAGTGCTGAATCATACTGCTAGTAATGATGTCATCTTCAGCACTACTGTAACTGGGGTTCCTGCGATGGGCCATGATCCCTGGAAGACATAAATACAAAAATATGTCTGAGCAAGGCATATGGCACATTTAACATTATACAGTACAGATATCACTGAACTGCCATATATAGCAACCTATAAGCTAACAGAGAGTGAAACACTGTAACTACCACTTATCACTGCTCACCCCACAACTGCTTGAAAGTGCCTTGCTCACTCTCTATCTAAAGAACCATGTTCTGCACAGCAACAAAATAAAATTACTATATAAGACTATACAAGAGTGCCTGGCACACTGTATGCAACACGATGCACCACCTAGCCACAGCAGATATACATCAAGCTGATGTGTAAAAAAATATATCATCCATCACAATCAGTGTAAGGTCCAGTAAATGTATTACTATTATACCACACAACTTGTTAATGGCAAACCCGTGGCCAAAATATGTGCACAATTGGGAATATAGGTTGCATACTGCTGTAGTACACTATGAATGTTGCTAGATATGCAGTTATATGTTTTACCACACATATGTCAAAGGACATATTACAGACATACCCACACACATCAGACATAATTACAGGACACAAATGTATGACAACCCAGATAAGCTTTCAGTGTATACTATACAGTACTGTGTGTCAGTACTTCCATTTAATCTTGAGAAATGTAATCTGTGATGAATACAGAGACCACACAAAACAGTGGATGCAAGCAATGTGGACATACACCATACTTTGCTGTACAAGCCCAGAGCTTCAAGTAGTACTACTGTACACACAGGATTTGCATTCAACATCGGTACCAATCAATAATCATAGATGTAGTGCTTTAGCCTCCAATGATACAACCTAGTTAAAACCAAGGGACTTAATCACACTGTATGCAATAGCACTTGTTCTGCCTAGCAACAGAATACACAGCTTTTGCTAGGATCAAAGCAAGGACCCATAATACCATGAAATAAACAGTTTCCCACTAAGCTATCCCACAGATACATATCTTTGATGTATTCACAAACATATTGACCATCACAGTCAGTCAACAGTACAGATAATCTATTGCAACAAGTAGATGTTGGTGTGTATGAGTATATATAAGTATATCTATCTCTCTCTCTCTCTCTCTCTCTATATATATATATATATATATATATATATATATATATATATATATATATAGATAGATAGATATAGATATACATATACACATCCATTGGTCTACATATGCATATATATATATATATATATATATATATATATATATATATATATGTAGGCACATATACATTTCCCCTTTCATAGTGAGAATATCAATTATACAAAGGATGTAAGGTGTACAGTAATGTAATAAAATTGCACAATCTTGGGATAAATGCATTGAAGGTGTTCACAGCCCAGGTAGCTTTAGCAGGCCTTACTGGCTTCAACATTGCCAAGTGAACAAACCACCCACAGTGTTTAACCACCACATGTCATATACCAGCACTGTATGCTGTCTTGTTTGTCACACACTAAAACCTACATACAAATATGTGCATACTAACCTTCACCAACATGTATATCCCCCCCTTCACAAACAGTTGCAATATGTCCCCTGTTCTATGCACATATACACATGTGAAAATATATGACACATACATATTTCTCTGTATGTGTGTGGCATACACACACAAGGTCCACACTGTTGTAAGTCCCTGGACCTCACAGCTGAACTGTTGGGCCTTGCTGCAACACAAACAGGTGTCACATATGAACACACACTAACATTGGGGGGGTATATATGGCAACAGATGCTAGACAAGCATACTAGACTGCTACAGCAGTTGCCAATGCTATGCTACACTTTAATATGACTATCATGCATGTGTTGTTCTGTCACACCCATGTTTATATAATGTCAGCGCTAATCCCCCCAACAGCCATTGGCCACACTAGTGTACAGAACACAGATAACATGGATCAGATTTTTGACATTTTATGCTGAGCTACACATTTCACAGGTATGGCCCACTGCTCACAGGTACACACAGTATTGTCCATAGCAGTAGTTAAGCAGAACATCTGTGCATAAAGAAGTACTGCTGCCACATATGAATGGTTCACATTATGCAGACTATTCTTCAATAACATCTACTACATGCCAATAAATACATATGTGTCACATACCTTTCCTTTGTATGATTTTGGATTCTTTTTCCTTTTCTCTCTCTCTCTCTCTCTCTGTCTCTCTCTCTCTCTCTCTCTCTCTCTGTCAGTCTCTGTAATAGAGTTTGTTGGCAGAGATTGCACCCTGCTTTTGTAGGAATTTGCACATGAGCATGTGATGGCCTCTGCACCAATTAGTGGCCACCATTTGCTAATTGCATGCAGCCTGCTGTGTAGTAATTGCAGTAATCACTGTCATAGCAACCCAGTACTATAAATTGCTGACTCATGTAGTCATGGCCCTTTCAGCTTTCCAAGATGGAGATCATCATTGTTTGCTGTGGACATTATTGTTTAAGACAGAAGACTGGTATAGTTCTTATACTAGACCCTGCACACACAAGTATATTCTACATTTGGGTAGGGTTGCAGAAGTACAGAGAGCGTAAGTACTATTGTGTGGATTTTATCTTGCTGGACTTACAGGGTTGCTGTGTACATGTTAGTTTATCAAGGCAAGTAGTCTGTCTGCGTAACTCCCAATTGTGGACCTATCCACATGATAGCCAGAGAATAGCCTGTTATTTTATGTCTGTGCACCACACAGGTCTTTTCAGCAATAGAGCAATGGCATTCATACAGCTGGTTGCTACCACTACATGGCTACATCCATTTGTATTTCAGTGTTGTATTCCTACATAAGGGTATGCTTCCGAAACTCCTTCCAAAGCTATTTGCACAGTGTGTAACAACAGAAAGGCTGATATGCCTCTGTGTTTCTGCCTCTGCCAGACCTCTCAACCACTCAGGTACATATTTGAACAGACTCAGGAAAAAGTCATGAAAAAGTCAGGGACAATCAGGGACACCTTTAAAATATTAGTGCCATTAAGTTGAGACATTGAGAGAATCAGATCATATGAATTAATACACCTTTTCTGAAATAAAATAAGTGTCTAACTCTTAATTATTGTCATTATTCATTAAGTGTAATTCACCACCAAAGTCAGTAGTTTTCAGAGGGATTCAGAGGGACAGAGCTAAAATTTGTTTCAAAATCAGGGACATCCCTGAAAATTAGGGACAGTTGGGAGGTATGGCCTCTGCCCTAAACAGATATGCCAGTGTTTGTCCTGCTGTGATACTGTGTGGGGTTGTAAAGTGATGGTGTAACATTATTTCCTGCTAGAATGGCTGCTTCTTTTATCACAGTCATGTAATGTAATCCCACAACAACTGTTGGTCAACATCCACAGAACAAGTTGTGTGGTATGGTATTCCTATTTTTCCTTTACATTCACTCATTCGGATGCATGATATATTTATTTAAGGACTGACTTGGTGTATATTTACCGTGGCATAATGGTACTTCATGTTGTGTAGTGTGTGCAATGTCCAGGGTTTGAGACTTACAGAGGTGTTTTATTTTGCTCCTGAGCAGAACAAGGGCCCACACATACAGAGTGACTAAGGCACTTCTAAGCAGTTGTAAGCGGGTTTGCATGGGTTTGCACATAGCTACGCATTGCTTAGCCAAACACAAACAGGCACAAACTCACACAAACCTACAAACTACTGCTTAATAGTGCTTACTCCTGCTCACCCGCATGCTAATTTATTTGAAAGAAAAGAAAAATGGGGAGATAGGAAAGTGGTGAAAAAGGGGCACAAAGAGGGAAAGACAGTATGGAAAATAGCTCGGGATGTGCAGGACGGGTGTAGGAAAGGTCCATAGCTGCCCATTTCTTCATCAGCAACAGCTGTGCATATGCAATAAATTTGGAGGTAGATATTAAACCTTCAACCCCTGAGAGAGGGGTGAGGACAACAAAGTATGTTGTAATGCCAATTAAATAACATTTCATGTGTCCAGTGGACATGTGTGCAAAATGGGCAGCTATGTATGGGGCGTAATTTTTTTTTTGGGAGCAGATTGCCCTTTTTTTTTTTTTTTCAGGTGAGAGTGGAATGTCAGGTAGGGGAAGTAGGTATATTTGGGGAGATAGGTTGGGATAGGTAAACAGACAAGACAAACAAGACACATACAGGGGCGGTATATGACACATGTGGTGGGTGAACACCTTTGACAGGAAGGGATGTTTGGAAATTGCAAACCCATGAGCCCCCAGATGGAAACAGTGGGACTGAGGTCCCCACCCATGTGCAGTCACCACTGCACCTTCACGGCCCAGAGGGTAGCTGTGCTGGGGGCTGTGTAGGAGGGGCAGGTTGACCCGGAAGTTGCACCACTCAGGCCTCAAGCTGGCATAGAGGTTCTGCAACAGAACGTTCAATCTCTCTACACACCACAGCCCGGACCATTCATAGCTTCATAGGTTTATAGGTAGGTACTAGGCTATTGGCCCTAGGGCCTATATAAGAGCCACAGAAGTGATCCCTGGGGTGACTTTCCCATTTCCCATCCAATCATCAAGATTTTTCTTGAAGAGTGCTAATGAGGAGCTCTGTTTGACATAGATAGGTAGTCTGTTCCAGAGTATGGGAAGTCTCTGGGGCAGGAATCTATCCCTCCAGCATGTTCTGTTTATTGTGGTGACAAGGTTTAGGTCCCTAGAGCATATAGCTCGGAGGGATTGGGATTTCTTTAAGTGGAGCATGTCTAACAGCTCTGGGTTTGACATAACTTTGTATGTTAGGCAGAGATCGCCCCTGAGTAGGCGATATGTGATGGAGTAAAGCTGTAGTTTTTTTGAGATGGTCTGCGTAGGGCATCTGTTTGAGGCCAGTAATCCTCTTTGTGAGGTATTTCTGTGGTCTTTCCAGTTGTTGTAGATGTCTTTTGAGGTACATACCAAAAGGGGCATTGTACTCTATAATGGGTTTAATGAGTGATGAGTACAGGGGAACAATGACCTCTTTTTTTCTGGATGAGAATCCTTTTGTGATGAGATGATCCATGTAGAAGGATTTCCTGACCACTGTGGCAATGTGATTATCAAAGGAGAGACTACTGTCCACCTGTGTCCCGAGGTCTCTTATCACATTTTTGGCATTAAGTAGACTACCAGCTATGTGGTAGTTCATGGGTACAGAGTTTTTACCAAAGGGGATGACAATACAATTTTTGGCATTGAGCTTCAGTGATAGGTGGCCCTCCTCCACCCACGCTTGCACGGGGGGGCCTCGCCCCATCCCCTGCAGCACTTCCACCCGAAGGTGGCACAAGGCCAATGGAGGAGGATGTCCCAGGCTGGGCACCAGATCTGCTGGTGCGAGGTGCCATGGCCAGCTGAGGTGGGACAGGTGGGTCTGCTGGGACCGGCCTTCCCATAGAAACTATATTTTGGAGAGTTTAATAAAGATATGGGATAGTAACAGTGAACAGCATTCCCAATTAGTTATAACAGCATGCAGAAGTATTCCCATTAACCTAACACATCAGATTTTCAACAGTTGAAAAGCAAGCATAACACATGCATATATAGAACAATAGTGGACATTACAACAGCATGCAGGTTGAATTGATGGCAACAGGCCACCAATATTGTGGTATTTTAACAGGGCACATGCATAGAAATAAATGCAAATATTTATAAATCAATAGGACATATGTCCCAACAAATGTTTTGAGTTTAGACATACAGATTGAGTTGTGGAATTGCATTTTTTATGCACATACAGTAGGGTGGAAAAAGATAGCTCAATTAACAACTTATATATCCTTCTAGTTTTCACTACATTCCTATTAACTGCAGTTATATGCCCCTTACATGTATTATTACACTACCCAATGTCCTTATATTGCGCAATTGGATTTTGCTATATCATTATATACATGAGCTGTATCTTACATACAAACGGTTCAAGATGCAGATGTTACTGCAACATATTTTGAGAGTTGCTCACACACACAAATGCTAAGATGTTACACTGACAGCTCTACTTTCATATAATTATCTAGATATGTTCAGGTGAAAGTATCAGTTATATGTTAACAGCTCCCTACATTTCTGGCAGCACACTGACATTTCTGGGGAACACAATACCAAGCTACTCATGTGCCAGATTAACCTGTACATGCTGGGCATAAACCAACAGTTGAGGGCTGTGAATATGCATAAAAGCTACTGGCACTCCCTTCATCCACGTTATATGGGCCTACCCAAGTGTGGGTTGACACTGCTTAATCCAACACTATTATTTGTAGAATGCAACAGTACAACAACACATCAAAGAAAATGACACAGATGCACTCCAGGAATTATACATTTATTAAAGGATTATCACACCTTTATGTATTGGGTTAAAACACTTTTTGAAGGCTCTCCAATTTATTTTATATAACAATACATGCAGAATAATTACTAACCTGCCTGATGACGCAGCCTTTGTAGCCTATCTTTATGGGCTTGCTGGTTCATAGCCCAGACACCTGCAGATGTGAAGTAAATGCAGTGATATTGAGACATACCTATCCATAGTATAGACAAGCATAGCAATTCTTAACCACTTAATACAATGGCTACTTACTCAGTACTAGGGCATTAGGCATTGCACAGGATTCCTGGATCCAATTGCCCAGTTGATCTTTCCTACATCGCTTCAGGTCAGAATAATGGTGCCTGACCTGCTCGCCAGTCCGAAGAACACCAGTAGCACTGATGAGATCATGGGCAAGACTGTTCCAGGCCTCCGTTTTATATTGGGTACCCTGGTACTGGCCCCGCTGGAGTCTTTCCTCATGATTGTGGACAAGGAGCCAAACCATTACTTTGGACTCCTCAATGCCCCAGCGTTGCACTCTAAATTGAGTGCCTTCTCCAACTCCGGCCATGCTGACTGCAGAAGGAAGCTGCAACCAGTTATAGCAAGTATTCCTGCCTGTGGAGCACTTAAATATGCCTCATTTCCCACACTTATTTGTGATTGGCCAGTTTTGGAAAAACTCAGCTGTAGGCACGCCTGCTTAGCTGATGTTGGCTATGTTTAAAATTCCTTTGATAGATATGTGTCTGTTGAAAGTGCATGTTTATGAAATGCTGTCATGGCTTAGTGGTTAAGTACTGTGACTATAGTGCACGGTATCCTGAGCTCGATCCCTGTCACTGCTTTTTATTTTCCTACTGGGCAGACCTGACTGATTAAGGTACAGCAAAGTAGGTGTGGCTGTGTTTAACCGACTTTGCTCAACTTTGCCCGACTTTGCCCAACGTTGCTCAATGTTGCTTGATGGTGCTCAACATTGCTCGACGTTGCCCGACATTGTGCTAGTTAGCACAGTGCACAACTACGTGCAAATACATTGTGATTGCGCTGGTTAGTGCGGTGCGCATCTAAGCATAAAGACATTGCGCTGGTTAACGTGGTGTTCAGCTACGAGCAATTGGATTTAAATATGCTCAATACTGGTAAAATGTGCTTAGCAGTACTTTATATTGCTTAAAATAGGGTACTCATGCCTCAGAATGCATAACCATTTCACCTTCATATATATATATATATATATATATATATATATATATATATATATATATATATATATATAAAATTCGTTCACTATTACATTTAACTTTTCAATGCTTTTAAAAAAACTTATACATAAAAAATGTCAGGAAATATTTTTGTATACAGATTTCCAACAGAAAATGGAACGTGTAGTAGTGGGACTTGAACCAGGAATGCCTCCTCGTTGTGCGAAGGCTCTAACCACTACGCTATTGCTATTTTGCTTAATTTGCATATATTTTCTTATTATCTTCTTCTGGTGTCTAAGCTGCTAACTGTAGCTAAAGAATGGGCAAACCCGTGCAAACATGCGCAAATATGGGCAGCTATATCGGATGAAATAAAAAAAATAAATAAAAAAATCTTTCTATTTTTAATTTTGTCAGTTGTTTAACATATGGGGGAGTGTAGTGTTACATTGTGCACATGTGAGCGGACTCGCTCATGTAACTTGAAATTGTGGCATTTCTTCATTGCAGGGGCATGGATTTTTGGACTGCTCGGCAGTCCGGCATCCCCCTACACTTGTCCACGCCCCGTGTAAGCTTTAGAGTTGAGGCAGTGTGCCCACATTAATATGCATGGCGCGCTGCTGTCATACTCTTAGACTGGTGCTTCCGTGTAAGACTAATCTAATCTTACACAGAAGATTAGTAAATCCTGGGGAGTGTCTGCGATGTTGACATCACAGTTGCCAGAGGTCAAAACAACTACACTTACAAGGACAAGATATTTAGTAAACAGATGAATTGATGCATAGATGTACGCGTGCATGCATTGATGGACTATTAGCTATTGAAGTATAATGCTTCTTTTACGATTTTTATAATCTTGCCTGAGGTTCTCTGATAACTTACTTTGATTCATATCACCTCTTCTGTCTACAGA
The DNA here is from genome assembly GCF_019279795.1 of Protopterus annectens. NCBI lineage: Eukaryota > Metazoa > Chordata > Ceratodontiformes > Protopteridae > Protopterus > Protopterus annectens. The sequence goes on from NC_056745.1 coordinate 1,093,429,936, forward strand.
TTCTCTGAAACACTGAAGTGTGTTGTGATTAAAACTGCATATGACCATGTGTTTGGACGATGCTTGTGAGCACATGTACATGATGTTAAAACTCTAAAAGTTATTACTTGTTTTATGTTTCCTCTTTTTACTTATTTCTTAAGGTCTCTGTAGAAGCTATGAGATCATGAAAGAACATTATCATATCTCTATTGTTTATTTTACATATTCTTGAAGCAAAATTAGGCCAAAACATGATTTTAAATGTCCTTCCGTGTGATATACACAAATTTTCATTACTGTGTATATCACCAGTCAGTGATTCTGTAACATTCTTACTCATTAGTTTTGCCTTACCACAGTCCTCCCACACTTCTGACATACAATGCAGGCTGTACATGCATTCTTCTATACAGAGGTTAATTCTACAACTCTGCTGTTATTGAGCATTATCTTTCTTTTTATGTTTCTGTTGCTGTTTCTGTTTCTAAACACTTCAATCTAGCCCAAGATATCAACTAGGGAATGTTTCTCCAATGATGTTTCCCATCCATGTTCCCAGGAAGATAACTTAGCCACCCACCCAATCCTACTTTGCCTAGTCAATTCTAGATGACTTGCACTGCATTATAGAGCCATACTACTGCATAATTTGCTTGGAATTCAACTAAGATAATACTGAAAATATGTAATGGGCAAACAATACCTACACAAGGAATAATGCATTTCTAGTGTATCTTCTAAGTATCTGTTCACTGTTTTCAATTGTACTTATGTCCATGACATGATAATTCTGCAACAGAAATAAATAATTGGAAACTTAGCATACCTATGAACGTAAGTTGCTGTAGAATATTAATGAGATAGCAACTTATGTGTTTAAATGTATGGTATGTATAAAACACATATAAATAAGTTTTATTGTTTGCTAACTAGGAAAGTAATCCAGTTCTTGTAGTCATTTCTCAGCCTTGATGCAAACCAAGACATCTATAGAAAATGCAGCTATGTTTGGACAATTATTAAAATAGCCAATCAACCAGCAAATCTAGAGAGATGGAAAGAAATTGGGATACTTGGAAAAAAACACTTTTGTGAAATAGTAATGTCCATATTTATATGGCAGAGGTCTTAATACAAAAGACATTGCACAGTACATTGCACAACAGTGTAAGCCATCTATAATTTTGTACTAAAATTAAAAACAACAGTAGTTGTGCAGTGAAGCATAGTACCCATATAGTCAGTAATCAGATCTACTCAGCTTTGCTTTTGATTTGCATATCAGTAATGGTGTCTTATCAACTGAGCTGCTTTCCAAAGCTAAGCCCTGAATAATGTTTTGCATTCCATATGAACATGTCATTCTACTATGTTTGAGTACTAGTACTAGAAACATTATTGCATTCTGGTTGAACAACATTTTGACAGCTTCTCTTCACATAATGAATACGATGTTGCTATGCAGTTTACATGTTTCACACTGGAAAGTGTTTTGCTTTTCTAGGTATTTCATTTTAAGATGAATAGAAAAGCAAGCAGCAGCAATAATCATTGTGTGAAAAAATCAGATTAAAACAATCACGTATCAGCATGTTAAATAGTGACTTGCACTACAACTGAAATTCCACAGTAATGGTTAAAGCTTTGCTCTCCTCTCCCTACCCCCACATGGAAGCATTCCCTAAAATTGTACTTTAATCTTATATAAGTAGGAGAGCAATTTCTACTGCCTATATTTGGTTACTGCTTCTCATTTTAGTTACTGTGCTTTTCTCAAAATACAAATAATTAATTGATTGACTTCAGTATTAATCCAGTCTTCTCAAATACTTATGCAGGAAAAATATTATTATTATTATTATTATTGGTATTTTTATTTTGGATAAAGTGACATCTCCAACAAGTGGCAGCCTGACAATGTATAGTAGCCTTTCATATGGCCAACTGGTTTACAGCACTTGAGAAAGTAAAATGGAAAAGCGAGACAAAATATCTCCAATGTGAAACATTTAAATTGCAAACTAACAATATCTCAGCAGAAATAATATCAGATATAAGCTGTACTGTGAAAAACTGAACTAAAATAGTAAACATATTGCATGACATTCATAAACTTTGTATAATGTAACATTTTCAGTACATTATGCCACTACCAGGACAAATGGTTTAGAAAATGGATGGATGGATGGATGGATGGATGGATGGATGGATGGATGGATGGATGGATGGATGGACGGATGGATGGATGGATGGATGGATGGATGGATGGATGGATGGGCGGATGGATGGCGACTACTGCATTAATTGCAACTGGTTAATTGCCTCACATTTTCTCAGTTTATTGAGCATACATCTTTAACCACTATTATTATAGTTCAGCTCCACTGCAGGTAAGCATGCAGCATTGCCAAATGCTTGCTATTCATGAAGAAATTAGCCCTGCATTCGGTTTGAAATCAACTATCCAGATGGAATTTCAATATCAAAGTTTGTGCAATGATTAGCATGTTCAAAGTAATGCTATTAGAGATCTATACTGTCATGTACCTTCTTTGGTTTCTGGGCTGTCTTCAACGACCAGTCATTGAGCTGAAAACACTATCCACTCTGGCATTCTTTACTGTTCCCTTTATTTTAGAGCTGGTTCTATTATCACAGACACTCATTTTGCAAAATATACAAATTCACCAACAACAACTCTTTAGCAAGAAAACTAATGCATATATTTAATTATTTAGATAATTTGACATTTTTGGTAAATTACATTAGATGAATGCCTTATTGTTTGAAAGAAGGAACTTACTGAAGAAGTCTAACAAAATAATTCAAAGAATAGTTCAGTACAGTCAAGTTGAACTTTTAATGCATTGCTATGATTCTTCTCTGCATATTGATTGTTTTTTTTATTATATTTTAATAAATTCAATACTGACTTGACTCTAGTAGTACTTCTTCTCTATCATGTGCACTCATTGATAAATCGCACATTGTCTTCCACTTTCTGTGCTAGTACGATTTATCAAATTATCAAATTGCAGGGTTACTGATCTGATTTCCTGAAAGATTGCAAAAATGTGCTATTAGGTGAAATGGTGACCATTTCAGTTGTCAATAGGTATGCACAGCATGTGTATGTAAATGGTTCAGTGAGTCAGTGAGTCAGTAAATCAGTCAGTCAATGAGTGAGTGAGTGAGTGAGTGAGTGAGTGAGTGAGTGAGTGAGTGAGTGAGTGAGTGAGTGAGTCTGCATGCATCTTGTGCTACAGTAGCATTCTGTCCTGGAATTGTTCACCGTCTTATGGCCACTGCTCATTGGAACATGCTGTGACCTCCCTGTTACAGAGTGTCATCCTGTTCAGGCCTTAGGCCCACTTCTGGCTGGGAAATACATGGACTAATCCAGACTTGGTGAAGATAAAGTGTGTCACATGAAGATAAATAAATGTATCTGAAATCTAATACTTTTATTGTATTAATATAACTAATTTTACACTTGCAACGAATTATTGCTATATGAATACAACTTGATTGCTATTCAGTGTAAGGTTACACAGGCTTGGCTGAATAAGTAAAATCTTCGATATTTTTTATTGTTTTTATTTTTATACATGGTAACAGTTAATGCTCCCTGATCAGCATGACTGAATAAAGATTCCCATTTTGTGTGTCATTAGGGTGAACACTTTACTGATATTCATAGCAGCAACATAGCTAATGCTATGACACACTACAGCTTTATATCATTGGCATGCTTTTCTTATGCTATAAATACTTAGTGCCATTTTTTTACACGTGATATACTTCTGTAATGCTTACATGTATTCACAATCATCCCACCACAGTTTATGATTATTCTGGCACCTGCCGTGAACTATAATATTGAATATGGCAAAAATATTACTATTTAAGTGTGTTATAGCCAACTCCAGAGATTTAGGTTTTGCATTACTGGAGATAATCATATTTAATAAGGTTCCATTATTTTTATTGAGGTACTAATGGTTGAAGCTTCATCTAGATGTTACAAACGAGTCATAGCTTCAACCATGTACAAATCACACAAAAACATATATATATCTATATCTATATCTATCTATATATATATATATATATATATATATATATATGTGTGTGTGTGTGTGTGTGTGTGTGTGTGTGTGTGTGTGTGTGTGTAATAAGACCCTTGTGTCTCCATTACTTAAATGTATTAGAGTAATCCCCCCATGAACCCCACATTACTAAAATATTCTAACTTCATGGTCACATAACCATGGCAAAAACTGAAAACCTCAAAAACTTTCAATCAGAATCAATGTACTAATCAGAATTGTACCAGCAGTGATTTTCAATGAAACATGGAAACAGGTAAATTGTAGCTCATGGAAGTGTAATTAGTGAGTTACAACCTCACCCCATCTACACTTAACCAATGATAGGAAGGCCCACCTAAGCTTTCTGGCCCTTCTCTTTTGTTTCCACAGATGAAATTGCACTAAATTACTTTTTGTGCTCACTGGAGGGGGCAGTAACCCTCTTGACTATTAAGCTGTTGTTTGACATTGCAGTCTTGCTGTATTTTCTAATATCCTTTGCCATGGTAGCCAGAAGCATGTTCTTAACTGAAATCATCTGTCTGGAGCTGAAAAGGATACCATGCTTTTCCTTTCCAGATCATCTTTTTGTTTACCCTCCAACCTTGGATAGATAGATAGATAGATAGATAGATAGATAGATAGATAGATAGATAGATAGATAGATAGATAGATATCAAAGCCTTTTGCTCAGATTTTGCCTCCATGTTGTTCAGAAGCCTTCTAACTCCACCCATTTCCCATCCTCTCTACAACATCTCAAATATTATCTTGTGATGTACCCATACTTGTAGACTTTCAAATGATTACTTATTTCTTCACTCTGCTAATCAAATGTATCAGGCTATCGAATAATATTCTTTCTACCAATCCACCTGTGTTATTTTTGCACCAAATGTTTTAGGCCTGCCTTTCTCCTTGTCTGAGGTTTAACTTAATGTGTGTAAGAGGTAGGGTTGATAATTTTATATTATCTTAAATTTGTCAGCATGTGTACCACTGCAGAGGCATGCTGGCCACATTTGAAGCCTTACCACATGATACTACATTAGCATTGCTTTGGCAAATATAAAATATGCATAGCTGTTATAATGTTGGAGTGTGGCTGGTTACTAAAATGCTTGTGCACTGAGTTTATTGCAACTCTGTCTGACTTCGACTAGCAAGCCACCTCTCAGACTTGTCCTATTAATGCAAGAGGTGGATTTAGTATTTTGCTTACATCACAGGCAGTGCTGTTAGGTTGTTGTTCAAGGCATTGTTTTTTTAAATTATTTTTTTAGCTTAAAAGGGTGGCCCTTTTATTTATTTATTTACAAGCCACAGATCTGGTTCGTCTTCTTCTACGTTATGTTTATGTTATTCCGTACATTGCCTTATTATTTTTCTCCACATCTTCATTTTTGCTCTTTCTATCTGCCGTTTTTTTTTTGGTGATTATGCAGGGAAACTTGTCTCATATTGCTATTATACCTTCAGAGCTTTCAAAGTTTCAATAAATCATATATAAACACTTTTTTTATAATACAGAAATAATAAATGCATGAAAGCAATGGCTATCACAACAACAACAACTGAAGTCATTAAAATTAGTATGCAACTCATCTGCAGGCAGATATGTGGTTTGTCAAAGGTCATAAGTCAAGACACTAAATGTGTGGTCTAAAACCTCTCAGCAAACAAATACAAGGGAATGAAAACATATGCCTGGACCTGAAGCCCACTGACAGCCTCAAGCAATATAGTGTTTGGTGACTAAAACAAGGAACTCATCTGCAATCCAAACCTCTCCATGGTTACACTTCAGTGAATCATAATGGCACTGAAATCTTCTGCAAAGGGTAGCATATTTTCATCTGGTGGTCCATTCCTGCTTTTTCCCATCATTTTATAATATAACAGTTAGTAGAACAAGACAGCATACTGTTCATAGTATTTCATTTGCCAAAATCCTGTTTATGAAAACTTTTTTTGCACCCTGGCACATTCAGACAATCTGGTTTTTACTGTATCCTGGATTCTCTTACTGCAAATATGTTTAATAGGAAGTAAGCTATGTTTTCATTAAGGTCATCTGCAGTTCAAAAGCTGAAATTACTCTTTTTGTTTGCTCATTTAGAAGATACAAAGAGTTGAAACAAAACTAACCGATCAGTGACAGCTTGTCAGTTAAATTTCCTAACGGCCTGTTTATGAAATGTTGCATGGGATTGTTTCTTCTTGGTAGTTCATATGGGCTTGCACCTAATTATTACAGTCTTATAAGCCAATAATGCTCCAGCCTAGTGTCTAGGGATAACCTTTTCCCACAGCAGAGGACTGCATGTGAGTTTTTGCTTGCATTAATAGTTTGTCAGACTGACCGTGGATAAACAACATACCTATGTTAATTTATTCTTACTGAGTTATAAGCAAAGGACTCTTTTATTTATTTATTTATTTGTTTATTTTGACAAACATAAAACTGAATAGCAACAGCTAGAACAACTGCATTCTTTTTCCTTTTACCTTTTCCTTCTGTCTGCAATGCAGGCTACTTTTTTCTTTTTCACATTTACTGGTTTATTTTGTTTGTTGGCAGCAGATTATAGAAAATGAAACATATATTAAATTCTCCTGCATCAATTTACTTTAAACTGAAATGAAATCAATCCACTTTCTCTGCTGTCATGCCTGTCAGCAATAAGTTTTCTGAACAAAAATCTATTTTGCATTAAGATTTATGATTTTTCACATTTTTCAAGCTGTGATTTGTGAAGAATAATGCTTCATTGAAATATTGTATTAAACAGTGAGCTTTAAAAGTGAGGAGGAGCATATTCAGTCTCCTAATTATTTTAGATTGAATATTGTTTTGTTTTTTTTTTCGTATTTTCCTAATTCTTCCTCATTAGCATGCATAAATGAAATTATATAATTTTACCCAGTTTTTATCTGTTTATTCAGTTTCTTTCATTTGGAAAAGAGTCTGTTCATTTCAATACATTTGTTTATTTTATATTTGACATCAACAGGACAAGTCAACATCTTTAAAAGTTATAACAAACACAAAACATCCTGATAGTGTTGTGTTGTAAAGCTGTGCAATGATCTCCAGGAAGCAACCACATAAAAGCAGATTTTTTATTTGTGCACACCAACAGAAATGGTCAAGGGCTTTCATCCTGGAAATTAGGACGTCTTCAGAACTGTTTTAAACCAATTAAAACTTGTTTAAATAGTCATTAAAACCAGATTGTCCAATCAAAACATTCATTTTCTATTTATACTATTTGTCTAATAATATAGTAACCTTAAAAGTATTTATATAAAAACTCAATATATAATCAAACCCTAACCTACCAATCTAAAAATTAAACTTAACTTAAATCTAAAGCCTCCAATTTTAAAAGAGGCATTATTGAACTGTAATCATTTATACCAGGAACAACAGTGGCATTTGTTCTAAGCTGCCAATAAAACTCCTTTCTTTCCTGCTTATTTTCCCAGTAACCTCCCGAATGTCTTTGTCTACAACCTCCAAAATCCCAAAATTGAACTTGTTACATGACTCTGTGCAGGGCATTATTTTCATTCTCCTGCCTAATGGCATACAAGTGTTTATAGATTTGCTTCCTAAAGGTTCTTTCAGTTTTTCCCACATAAAAATGTTGGCACTCCTGGCAAATTGCAATGTATACCAGTCCCCGAGTCCCACAATTACCAGTGGCCAATTTCATTTGTACTGCAGGTTGGCCTATAATAATACATTGTGTTTGTAGAATACAACTACAGTGCCTAGAAGCCCCATACCTCACAGTTCCTTTCTCAGTCCCTTTCTCTTCAAACTGTGAGTAGCAATCAGGTATCCTAGTAAATATTTCAGTTAAAGGTAGTTTTGTAAACAAAACTAGGCTCATTACCTAAAATATCAAGTAGGTCACCATTACCTTTAAACAAAATCCAATTCTTTATAATAATATCTCGTATACTATTACTCAACTCTCTGTAAGTCAGAACCATAGAATAGGTGAAGGAACCCTTAATATTGTCAGTCTTGTTACTCACCAATGGGACTCCCAACAAGGGCCTGTATCTTATCCCGCAATCCCCTAACACCTGATCACCAATTTTGAACACCAAAGAAGAAGGGTAACCCCTATTAACAAACATCTGTGTCAGGTTACTAATTTGTATTTTACAATTTTCTAATTCAGAACACATCCTGGCAACCCTTATCATCTGACCTCTAATTAAATTATTCTTTGTGAACCTTGGATGATTGTTAAAATAATCCAAATAATTATATGAAAGAGTAGGTTTTCTAAATAATTTAGAACTAAAACATTCCCTTCCAGTATCCTTAAAAATAGTCACATCCAGATAATCAGCATTTACATTGTAGTGTCCATGTGTAAACTGAAAGTAACTACAAATGCCATTAATATATGTACAAACTCTTCCTGTTTTTCTTTGTTTTTCCACAAAATAAATATGTCGTCCAAAAATCTTAAATAGCAAAACCTGTGCTCACTAAAATTACTCTCTGTTATGTATCTCTTCTCCCAAGAGTACATGACCAGGTTGGCAAACAATGGTGCACAGTTTGCACCCATCGCCACACCCCGTGTCTGTCTAAAAAAATTCTCCTTCAAAAGTAAAAAAAAAAATAATTTTTCAAAAATAATTTCCATCGACTCCATCACAAAGTAAATCATAGTACCCCGGTGATGTTCACTCCAATAGATCTTCATGAAACAATAACATCTGGTCACCATGTGGGATGAAGGTGAATAAGTCCACTACATCGATAGTAGAAAAGCAACAAGTATCAATATAAATTTTTTGCTTAATCCTAGACAAAAAATCCTAGGAATCCCTCAGAAAATGATCAACAGGTAATAAGGAATGGCTCACCAACCTGTCTACAAATATGCCTAAGGAATAAGTAGAACTGTTATGTAACACTACTATAAGGCGATAAGGGGGATTCATTCTTATAGGTTTTTGGAATTCCAAAAACAGTTGAAATAACTGGGTGACTATTAATCAGAAAATTAAATATCTCTTCAATAATAACTCCCTGATAAAGAGAGTCCTCCAGAAACAGCTGGATTTTCTTATGTGCACTACCAGTCTCATTTCTAGACACAGCATCACATTTTTCTTGGTCATGCAACTTATTAAGAATTTAACAGTTGTAATCTGTTGTTTCTACTATTGCTATCCCTCCCCCTTTATCTGGTTTCATAAATCTTAAATTAGAGTTAGCTCTCAGATTGGACAACAGTAAGCTTTCCTCCCTAGACAAGTTGTAAAATCTCCTCTAATGATTTCTGTGTAATTCAAAAATTTACTGAGAACAGACCCTCTCAATAGTTGCTATGGTAGGGTGAAGTGGTGGATTAAAAAAACTTCTCCTCCTAAAGCTTTTTGTTCTCTGACTGAAACTCACCTCTTCCTCTTTAAACATTAATTACAAGTTAAGCTTCCTTGTAAATATTCTTAATTCAGTGAGGGTCACTCTCAGATCACATTTTTGTGCTGACACAAACTTAATCCCCTTTTTTAATAGTGAAAAATAATTTTCATCTATATCTATATTTGGATACTTAAAATATTAAACCCCTGGTAACTCAAAAGCTTGCCCTGAAAGGCTGATAAAATGTGGTTCCTTCCTTTATTTTTTTCCCACATCTATTTGTTGTGACTGTTCTTCCTCCAACCATATCCTTGCCCTTTGAATTTCTGCCCTTTTATTTTGATGTCTTTCTGACCTTGTCAAGGGTGGGTATTCCTGTTAAAAAAATTCATTGTCCATCCCATTGTGTACGGTGTCCCTATACCTTCCTGGTTTGTCTCCATTCTCACTACAACATCTATCTTTGTTTCTGATATCAGTATTTTTGCCCCCCCCCCCATTCATAGGATTTGGGAAAAGGGTTCTCTTACTTATCCTGGTATTCCTGTTCATCTCTTAATATTTTTTTTGTTTTTGCACTTAAAATTTAATTCTACCTGTTGATCAACTTTCTCAAAAATAACATCATATTTACCAGATACATTATTAAACTGAACATCATTTGTCACATCGTCATTCATCTTTTTCAATTCTACCATCAAGTCATTAATCTTTTCGTATTTAATTTAATAATAAACTGCATTAGTTCAATTCCATGACGATCAAACATTCCTATTAATCCGTCACATTCCGGTTGCCCCCTTACCAACCCATTAGGAAATTTATACATTCTGAGTCCTCTAGGGACTCATATGTTCCTAATGCTTTTAGTTAGGTAGGCATTATCACACTGAAGGCTACGTACCTTACCTAACATTGCTTCAAAGTCATTCATCTTGCCTTGTAAGTCATTAAAGTCTTGTGTCCAAGTGTTCACATTAAAAGAGAACTCCACATTTACCCAGTCTTGAAATTTGTTAACTCGTTCGGTTTGTTGTGCTTCTATACAAGTCCATTGGCCACAAGGGATAGAATCCTGTGTTGAACTTCCTATTACAGGAAGTATGGAGGCCGGAAACATTCTGTCTCTTAATACCTCAGGTCCAATCTATTCGCTCTTTCAAGGCCATTCGCTATTGATGCTGGGACTTGCAGTCTCTCAACCGATTGTTGTAACTTAGTCACTCGAGTTAGTAACATAACTAATTGCATCAAATTGATTCCATTCTGAGTTATTTTTCCAAATTAGTGGTGTCTGGAGCAACATTACCATCCCCTGGTAAAGAACAGGTGCCAAACTCCATAATGTGGTTGCTCCATATGAATTTATTCTGGATTTGAAAGGTGGAACACAGTTCATTACCCACACAGCAATTACTCAACAACACACTGAAAAATAACCAAATAATGAATGACAGTGTGTACCCGAGCACCAACAAAGTACTAACAAACACAAAACAACCTCCTAGTGCGTGTTCTTTACCAGGGGATGGTAATGTTGCTCCGGACACCACTGATTTGGAAATAATAACTCAGAATGGAGGAGATTTGAAACAATTAATTAATGAGTCACTAAGTTACAACAATCAGTTAAGAGAAAAATATTTACACTGCTTATACATAGCAGAACCTTTGAGAGATATGAACTTGTGGTTAAGTCAAAGAAGTATATAAGAAGGGATAGATAGTATTAGGGAGAAAAACTTTGTCTTATTAGTAGCTAGCATATGAGAGGTACAGAAATAGAGTTGGCAATGAATAAGAAACGTGAATTTTAGAGAGATAGAGAGAGAGAAGTCGCCAGAGCATGCTGAGAGTGAAACAGTGAGGGTATATGAAAGGTAAAAAGATGTGAGGTGAAGGACTAAGTGAAAATAGAAAGTGTTATTGATCAACCTGGAAGGTAGTTTTTTTTTTTGTTGTTGTTTGTTTTGTTTTTTGTTTTGTTTTTTTTTTTTTTTTTTTCCTCTTTTTGAATTTGAGAGAGGGATGTTGTTGATATAATTTACCCTGGGGTTGAATATGAGCAAAGGCAGGTGTCAGGTGATGTTTTAGGCAGGTTATGAATGTTTTTATGTTATCTATTGGTCTAGGACTTTTTAGGAAGATATCCCAGGAAAATATTGCACATTTTAACTTTCTTTGTCATATGGCTAATGCCATTATTACTGATTTTCTCACATACACTTATTTTTGTACAATTATTAGATACAGTCTGCTGTAAATTTTCACCAGTCATGTCTGTACTTTGCATTGCAGTGTTTTGTATGCATTCTGAATTATAGATGAATACAGGACATTGCTGATGTCCATCTATCTGCTCAATAAAATGACTACATAAATGAGCAACTTGTTTTAGTAGCAACAACAAAGCCTGTTTTGGGAATGTGGTTTGGGAATAGCCATATAGGAAAACTTTAATAAGAATCTTGCAGAAAGAGCAGCATAAAAATAAGAAAGAAATGATTTATAAGTTGCCAATTAGTATTTATTTTGGGGACAATGATTTGGTGACAGACCTGGTCAGAATATAAAAGAATACAAAATAAACTTGACCACCCCACGCAGGTACTGGAAGCTGGTAACCTGTATCACTGTTTCCCTTTTTATCTTAGTTTTCAGCTTATGCAGGTTACCCTAATTTCTCCAGTACAGCTGGCTTATCTGTACGCAGTTTTATCCCTTGTGACTTCTTTTTGCATTCCATCCCCCTACTGTTTGCTGAAGTTCCTGTTCAGAGACTGTCTGTAATGTTACATTGTCTGCATACAACAAATGTATTGATCTCTCCTCTCTGACGTGTTTGATAATGTAGTCTGTCACCAGTGTGAACAGCGGTGGGCTCAGAGATGAATTCTGATACACACCCACTCCCACATCCCTGTGTGACTCTTAAACACTGTTCATACTTGTGTCATTGGGTTCTTGTATATAGCCTACACTAATTCTACCAGTGTTTCTGGGCCTTTGAACTTTTGCAGGACTGCCCAAATCAGCCTTCTTGGGACCATGTCATATGCTTTCTCCAAGTCTAAGAGTGCCTATTTGGACTCTTTCCTCATCTCCAGCTCCTTCTCAACTATTTGTCTCACTGCAAACACTGGGTTGGTTGTGCTGCATCCTGATCTGAAACTGAACTACACATCTTCCATCCTGCTACTACTCTGAATATTTATCAATCACCTTCTCCAGAACTTTCATGCATTTTGAAAGTAGTTTGACACCTCTATATTCCCCACATTTCTGAATGTCACATTTGTTCTTGTATACTTGCACAAGAATGCTTTTTTCTCCATTCATCTGAGATGCACCTTTCTCTCCATACTACCTACTACTCCTATGGCTATACATACATAAATATAATTGGTGTGTGTGTGTGTGTGTGTGTGTGTGTGTGTGTGTGTGTGTGTGTGTGTGTGTGTGTGTGTGTGTGTGTGTGTGTGTGTGCGTGTGTATGTGTGCATATGTGTGTTTGTGTGTTTGTGTAAACTTATCTAAACAAAATGCAATTAATAAAAATGCAATAGTTAATAAATGAAATAAAAAGGAAAACAGAATGGAGCAGTATAAAAGGACTAAGGCAGACTGGGCAACTTGGCAAGAAGTGTGTGAAAAGATTAGTGGTGTGCTCAACATATAGGCAGTCATTAGGTTCAGGGAGTTTTGGAGTGGCAGAGGATGATGGATCTGCAGGAGAAACAAGGGGGTACATTACAGGATAATCTGAGAGCTAGAAATGGTAATGGCTTGGCTAGTAATATGGAAAGGGGTAAAGTACAACTAGGGAGGAGGTAGGAGAAGGTTACTGACTACTGAGCAGGACAGATCAGAAAACATAACCAATAAAAGAATACATAGAGAAGTTGTGAAAGGATACATGCCAGTGGTGTGGCCTAGATTAAGGTGAAAGGACAAAGTAGGATATGCAGCCACAAAAGAGAGGACATGGAGATAAAATTCAAGGTGAGGGAAGGTACACACAGAAGTGGCAGATAATTAAAGTGAGACAGTGTCTGAGACGGCCATGTAGAAACTAACAAAATTAGAGAAGTAGGAAGGAAGTGGCAAGAAGGAACACTCAACTCAGTGGGAAAGACACAGGGTAAAAGGTACAGAAGAGTCCAAAGAGCTTGTAGGAAGAATAGGAAGACTGCAGAATGGAGTAAAAAGGGATTAGATACTGAGCAAGGACTGATGCGACCATTACAGATAGACTGGAGTGCTGTGATGATGTTACATAAAGCAGAAGGTTGTAAATGCCATGAATAAGGGAATGGGGCTGGAAATAAAACAGATGCCAGCTAGTTTCATCAGATCAGAGATTTTTTTGATTCAAGACACAATAAAAATATGATAAAGAATCATGGCAAGATTTACAGGGAAGCACAGAATACAGTGACATCATTCTCAGATCTCATACTTAGCAAAACTTGGGAGGAGGAGTCAAAGATGATTAGCATGAAGGAAGTGTGGATACATATTGTAGTGCATTTTGTAATGACCTGTCAGAGGAAAATAACAGAAGTGGTCGCAAGCAATGCCACAGAGATGCCAAGAAGATACCAGTACAGGCTTTGGAGGTAGCATTCAAAAAGTACTACCAGTGCCAGCAGCCAGCCCCCCCAGAAAAAGAAGGAAAGATTGGTAGAATAATGGCTGACAATGTCATTGATTAGGGGAGAAGGGCTTGAAACTAGTAGGAGAATAGAAAAAATTTTGCAAGCAGTCTAAGTATATGCTGGAGATGTGGTCCATCTTAGCCCAGTGATGCCCTGATGTGGATTGAAAAGATGCACCCAATAATCATACATTTAAATTAATCTGCAAGAGATAAGACACACCACAAATTATAGAGAACAAAGGAAGGAGAGACAGTCTTGGTCAAGTAAAGATGGGAAGAAGGTATTAAAAGACTGTGAAAAATAATCATACACAAATTAAAGTGAAACTGAATAACCACTTTGCTAGTTTGCTTCACTCTTTACAAAACAAAGCAAAGAAAGTGTGTCATACTGGAAAGTAGGTACAGTGGAATGGGAAGAAATGTGGATATACTCCAGGACAGAAAAGGAAGAGAACGAGAGGTAAATGTTCCCACAAGGAAGAACAGAGCACAGGGATCAGTTAGACTATTTCTTAAGGTCCTCAACAATCTGTCTAGTAAGATATAAGATCCTATAACTACGTTTTTTTCACAGATCACTGTTTATTGCATAAATGCCTGTGTATAGGAAAACACTAAATGTGGTGCCTTTGTACAAGCAGGACAGGAGTAGGAAAAGTCCATTGAATTACATGCTTGTAGTGACAGGAAATGCTATAGAGAGAATCCTGATAAAAAGCTATTTGCTTTCCTAGAAGACAAAAATCTCCATGAAAACAGCAAATAGAAAATCATGAACAGAAGGTGCTGTCAGACAAACATGACTGATCCTTATGATTCTGTTACATGAGAACTTAGTAAGAGGGTTCTAGTAAATGTATTTTACCTGGACCTCTTCAAGGTTTCTCTTGATCCCTCACATAAAGCTGTTTGGAAAACTGATAGGATTAGATGCAGGATCAAGAGAAATGCATTAACTCACGTGCTTGGTTAATTTGTGTAACACAAAGAGTTGTGGTGAGAAGCACAATGTCAGAAATAAGGAAACTGACTACTGGAATTCTACATGGGTAGATTTGGGGCCCAGTACTCTTTAGTGTGTTCACTAATAACAATACCTCTTTGTTGACCAGGTAGATGCACTAGATACACAGTCCCTTTTCCTGGGGTGACCCAGGAGCAATGTCTGTTTTAGTGACTTGCTCAAGATCACAGAGTAGGTAAACAAGGGCTGAGGGAATAAACTATAGCTCACAGCCCTAATTTCTGCACCATCTGCCAGACAAGAAATGTCATCCCTGGGTGAGCTTGAACCACCAACCTTTTGTTTAATAGGCAAAAATACTAACCAATTGTACTACAAAGATGTTTCAGGCCTGAGTAAAGAGAAAACAGAATCATTGTCTTTACTGACACAAAGTGAAGAGTAATACAGAAGGGTTGGTAAGGAATCTTTGGAAGGATTTGAAAAGGCTAAGTGGAATGAAAGATGGCAGATGAGGTTCAGTGCAGAAAAATGCAAAGTATTGCACAGGCCACTGTAATCCTCATATGAATTATTATGGTATCAGGTAAGGGAGTGAAACTGAAGGCAACAAAGCAGGAAAAGGAATTGGAAAGGTTTACTGCACAGGGACTGGACCATCAAAAACAGAATGGCAGAGCAGTGGCACCAGCCTAAATAATGCTGTGGACTATCTCCAGAGGACTAGAATATAGAAGGCCCTCAGCCACCACATCTTGTGTACTACTTCTAATTCTCTTGGATACACAAAGAGAGGGATGTCTGTCTGCTGAAAAGTGTCCCATGAGAAAAGCAAAGAGAAGGGTGCTTGGAATGGAAGGGGAAAGATGTAGTCGTCCACTAGAATTATTAAAGCCTTGTCATATGAGACCAGAATTGACAGAGAGGAGCACAATATGGGTGCACAATATTGTATCCAAGAGATATATAGGGAGCACACTGAACAGGAAAAACAGACAGGGGGAGAAGAGAACACAGGAAGGAGATTGTAGAACCAACTAATGACTGACTCTTTAAAAACAGTTCATGCTAAGGGATATAGACCCATGGAATGCTTAACCAAAATATGTAGTGGACAGTGAATCCAGAGAGCCATCCAAGAGATACTGGGACAGAAGGAAAAGAGATGAGGAGAAAGATAGAAAAGGATGGGAGTCAGATGCTGATTGTGCTTAAACGTCAGACTTCACTGATAAGCAAGAATAAACAATGCCATACTGTAACCCAAATGGCAAACGCAAGTGCTTATTTGTACTTATACATGCACTGATTTGAAAATAAATATCCCTAGAAGGATAAAATGGGTTCCCAATCATTGTACTGGTGGGCACACATCACATTGAGAGTTATGGAACAGTGGTCATTCAGCTTGCATTAGGTGTCCATGAAAGTCAACAGGCTTGTTGAGAACAGTAGCAACAGAGTTTAATGCAAAAAGATCAAAATGTTCCCAGCCTATCAATATAGCAAAATCTAAAGTGCAAACATATGGCTATGCTGTGCAAGAAAGTCCAGTAACTGTCATGCAAGTCAGTATTGATATATACCTTACTATAAAAGAAACTCATTCCAAAATGTATAACAACAAGTCCATCTGCATTTGTGCTGTGCATTGACTATTGGTTTCTTTGTACAACTACATTGCACTATCGCACATGGTGTCTACACATTAGCAAGGATACAACATGGCTTCCAATGAGAGACAACCCACATTAATCTGGAAATGAGGTCAGTGTAGTGTACAGGTGGCATTAAGCATGGTGAGAAAGAAATCAGTGAAGACAGAATGGAAATGAGATGCAAGAAGCAAACAAGGAACAATGCACAAGCTACATGAATGACATAATAGAAAATTGTGCAGAAGATGGTAGACGAAGAGGAGGAAGTTTTTTTAATACATCACATTTTGATGGAGAAATGCATATATAAAGAAGAGGATGCATATGTAATTGCATATAGCACAAAACCAATTAATAGGATGGTATGCATATGTAGGATGTTCAGTGCAGTGGAAGGATGCATTGCATGCAAACAGATAACAGATAAGTGGCACTTTGGAGGGTGGATGAGCATACAAGGAAGATGGAGCAAGTGGGCAAGAAAACAGGTGGCCTTTCTTTGAGGCTGCTCCATGGTTAGAGAGCCTGAGTTACATTAAACTATGTCATACATGCCCAACCTATACTAGCATCATTGTGGGGGTGCATTTGCATTTTTTTTCCTAGGGTTGATTTGTTGTGCATTTGTACTCATTGAGTTCATTCCTCTGGAATTTGTAACAAGAGGATTAATAGTGGAAGCCATATATAGCCAACACAAAAATAGGTTCCTAATGAATACTTATTACAAAGTGAGGAAGACCTAATGACATCTTCTGAGGTTTTACACTGTTAGATATAAAATTCTGCATGCAACCCATGATGGATATCTACATATACATATCTTTATGTAGATAGCTAGACAGATATAAATATAGATGGGTTCCTAGCAAATTCCCAAACTATCAAAAGAGAGAATACTTGAAATATCAGTAAAGTAGTTTGAAAATTAACTTTGTAAATTTTGTTAGTATTTAATTGTGTGACATCACTCTAGACCAAGAACTGAATATCTGCCCTTTCCGAACTGCAGTGCAATCTCAGAGTTTTGTACATTTAAGTAGTAGGAACAGGGAGGTACAGGACAGCAATAATTTAGATTTTTGCTTCTCTTTCTTTTTTGTTAAATCTTTTTAGATTCAATTTTTTTCAAGATTTTTGAGTCTGAACTTATGATAATTTGTGCAACTAACCTATATATATATATATATATATATATATATATGTATATATAGACATATACATATATACATATATATGATTACCGTCATGAAAGGTAAAAAACTCAAAAAACAGATGATCTAGTAGCTTATTTTAATTCTACCGCTCAGTTTCTGTCTTTCACCTACAACTTCAGTGTTAATAGGATAGCCTATTTAGATGTGGATTTAATCAAGGATAGAAACAACAAATGTTTTGTAGCTAAGATCTTAAGGAAAGAAACCTACTCCAACTCGTTTTTACATTTTAGCAGATCCCACCCACTACACCAGAAAAAGTCAGTAATTAAGGGACAACTTGTCAGGACAGCACGCATGATTTCAAAGGGTGTAGATTTTCACAATGAATGCAAGCATTTAGGGTACATGTTTATTAAAAGAGGGTATCCCCAATACCTGGTAGCAGAGGTAACATGGGAGGTCCAATATAAAAGATATAGTGGATTTTACAAACCCATTTTAAGTATTAGGAATAGATCACACCACCCGAGTAGGAACACAACTGAGGTTTTAAATACATCAGGGATGGCGCTATATGGTACACACAATTTAGTCACTATGTATAGCATGAGTGCCTGGGAAATTTATTCCATCTTGATTAAAAACTGGGACATCATCCAAAATTATGGTACGGTGGGACAAAAGTTGCAAAAATGGCCACATATTACCTTTAAACGTGGACCTAAATTAAAAAGCATTCTGGAGAAAAAAACAGCCTACCTCACACACAGGACAGGAAATTTTTAAATGTCTTTTGTGTAATTACTGTAAACACATTGATGTCAATCAGTATTTTACCATCAGGGGGCAGAAATATAGGATGAAATCTAAACTCGATCGCCAATCTAAACTTGTGGTATATGCAGCCCTATGCCAGAACTGTTCTGCCTTTTACATTGGCAAAACTGAGAGGAGACTAAGAGAGCGGGTCTATGAACATCTCTATGGCATTAGTAGATTAAAACTAGAAAATGCCTTAGCAAGGCACATCAATGAGCATCCACAACATTGGTTTAAATTTAGAGCAATAGATTGTATCATATCAGATGGGAGGGATGGTCCAGAAACATTATTATTGGAAAGATTAGAACTTTTGTGGCAATTTCATACTAATGCTTACCATTACCCTGATCTGAACGAAACTAGTTCTAATTTTTGTATCTTGAAATTAAAAAGTTTAAGTAGATAAAGTTAGGTTCTCATAGTCATTGGGTGTATTTAACTAATAAATACATGAATTTGTATTTATTTATACATATATATTTTTCAATATATGTATTTTTTATATGTTGCTATATGGAGTTATCATCATCTTCTTTCGGCTGTTCCTGTTAGGGGTCGCCACAGCGGATCATCCATTTCCATTTCTTCTTGCCCTCTGCATCTTGCTCTGTCACACCAGTCACCTACATGTCCACTCTCATCACATCCATAAACCTCATCTTAGGCCTTCCTCTTTCCTGTTACCTGGTAGCTTCATCCTTAGCATCTTTTTTCCCAATAAACTCAACATCCCTCCTCAGCACATGCCCAAACTAACATAATCTTGCCCCTCTGGCTTTGTCTCCAAACCTTCCAACCTGGGCTGACCCTCTAATATACTTATTCCTAATCCTGGCCACCCTCATCACACCCATTGCAAATCTTAACATCTTTAACTGTACCACATCCAGCTCTAACTCCTGCCTTTTTGTCAATGACACTGTCTCCAACCCATATAACACAGCTGGTCTCACTACCCTCTTGTAGACCTTCCGTTTCACTCTTACTGATACTGGTCTGTCACAAATCACTCCTGACACTCTTCTCCACCCACTCCATCCTACCTGTACTCTTTTCTTCACCTCTCTTCCACACTCACCATTACTCTGAACTATTGATCCAAAGTATTTAAACTCATCCACCTTTGCCACCTCTACTCCTTGCATCCTCACCATTCCTCTATCCTCTGTTTCATTCACACACATATATTCTGTCTTAGTCCTACTGACCTGCATTACTCTTCTCTCTAGAGCATATCTCCACCTCTCCAGGGTCTCCCCCACCTGTTCCCTACTCTCACTACAGATCACAATGTCATCTGCAAACATCATAGTCCACGGGGACTCCTGTCTGATCTCATCTGTCAACCTGTCCATCACCATTGTAAATAAGAAAGGGCTCAGAGCTGATCCTTGATGTAATCCCACCTCCACCTTAAATGCATCTGTCACTCCCACCGCAGACCTCACCACTGTCACACTACCCTTGTACATATCCTGTACCACTCTTACGTACTTCTCTAGCACTCCTGACTTCTTCATACAATACCACAACTCCTCTCTAGGCACCTTGTCATATGCTTTCTCTAAGTCTACAAAAACACAATGCAACTCCTTCTGACCTTCTATGTACTTCTCCATCAACACTCTCAGAGCAAGCATTGCATCTGTAGTGCTCTTTCCTGGCATGAAACCATACTGCTGATCCCTAATCATCACGTCCCTTCTTAACCTAGCTTCCACTACTCTTTCCCATAACTTCATACTGTGACTGATCAGTTTAATCCCTCTGTAGTTACTACAGCTCTGCAACTCACCCTTATTCTTAAAAATCGGTACCAAAACACTTTTTCTCCATTCCTCAGGCATCCTCTCACTTTCCAAAATTACATTAAACAATCTGGTTAAAAACTCCACTGCCATTTCACCTAAACAGCTCCATGCTTCCACAGGTATGTCATCTGGACCAACAACCTTTCCATTCTTCATCCTCTTTATAGCTATCCTTACTTCCTTCTTGCTAATCCACTGCACTTCATGATTCACTATCCCCACATCATATAACCTTCTCTCCCTCTCACTCTCTTCATTCATCAACCCCTCAAAGTACTCTTTCCATCTGCTCAACCCACTCTCCTCGCTTGTGAGTATGTTTCCCTCATTATCCTTTATCACCTTTACCTGCTGCACATCTTTCCTAGCTCGGTCCCTCTGTCTAGCCAATTGGTACAGGTCCTTTTCTCCCTCCTTAATGTCCAACCTTTCATACAACTCTTCATATGCCTTATCCTTAGCCTTCGCCACCTCTCTCTTTGCCATGCACCTCATCTCCTTATACTCCTGTCTACTTTCTTCATCTCTCTGACAATCCCACTTCTTCTTTGCCAACCTCTTTCTCTGTATACTCTCCTGTACTTCCTCATTCCACCACCATGTCTCCTTGTCATCCTTCCTCTGTCCAGATGTCATACCAAGCACCTTTCTAGCCATCTCCCTTACTAGCTCTGCTGTAGTTACCTAGCTATTTGGTAACTCTTCACTGCCACCCAGTGCCTGTCTTAACTCTTCCCTGAACTCCACCTCACAATTACCCTTTTTCAATTTCCACCATTTGATCCTTGGTGCTGCCCTCATACTCCTCCTCCTGTTCTTGATCACCAACGTCATCTTAAAAACCACCATCCTATGCTGCCTAACTACACTTTCCCCAGTCACCACTTTACAGTCTCCAATCTCCTTCAAACTGGCCCTCCTACATAAGATATAGTCCAACTGTGTGCATCTTCCTCCACTCTTGTATGTCACCCTATGCTACTCCCTCTTGTTAAAATACATATTCACCACAGCCATGTCCATCCTTTTTGCAAAATCCACTACCATCTGACGTTCTGCATTCCTTAGTTTAACACCATACCTACCAATCACTTCCTCATCCCCTCTGTTCCCTTCACCAACATGCCCATTGAAATCTGCTCCAATCACGACTCTCTCACCCTTGGGTGCAGTCATCACCACTTCATCCAACTCACTCCAAAATTTTACTTTCTCGTGCATCGCACACCCAACTTGTGGAGCATATGCACTAACAACATTCATCATTACACCATCAGTTTCCAGCTTCATAAACATCACTCTATCTGACACTCTTTTCACTCTTAGCATACTGTTCCTTCAGGATAACTCCTACTCCATTTCTCCTCCCATCCACATCATGATAAAACAATTTGAACCCACCTCCGATACACCTAGCCTTACTCCCCTTCCATCTAGTCTCTTGCACACACAATATACCAACCTTCCCTCTGTCCATCATATCGGCTAGCTCTCTTCCTATGCCAGTCATACTGCCAACATTCAAAGTTCCGACCCTCACTACCACAGTCCTAGCCTTTCTTCTCTCTTCCTGCCTTTGGCCATGCCTTCCCCCTCCGCTCTTCTTTCGGCCAACAGTAGCCCAATTTCTGCCAGCACCCTGTTGGCTAACAGTACTGGTGGCGGTCGTTGTTAACTCGGGCCTCGACTGATCCGGTATGTAAATATTTACTGGTGTCTGCATGAATGAGTTGGCCAAGTTTTACGCTGGATGCCCTTCCTGATGCAACCCTCCTCATTTATCCGGGCTTGGGACCGGCACAAAAAATGCACTGGCTTGTGCATCCCCAGTGGTTGGGTTATGTTGCTATATGGAATTAAATGTACTTTATTTAAAAAGTGTTGTTAGTTACCTTCAATATTTGGGCTATATACCAGATTTTTAGCATGAATTTGAAGGGTTAAATGTTGGGTATATTGTATAGGAAGGCTGTGTTTTTACTTATGTCAGACTGTTACGTGATTAGTACAATGTATATTTAATTGGTTTAAATGTAAGTAATTGTATCTGAAGAAGTCTTGCTACAGAGTAAGATGAAAAGCACTTCATATTAAATTTCATTTAGCAAGTGACCGGTGTGGTTCTTCAGCAGGTGTCTCTTACTTTCAAATGTATCAGATTAAGAGCAAATCAGGGCTATGCGTCATACTCAAGCTCCTAGACACAGTCAATTTCTCCTTCAAGAACAGGAAGCAGTTTCATCTACAGGGTATTACAGCAATGTTACTCTTATGAAATTAGCATGGCAGGACTATGTACAAAATTGGTGAATTTTCTTTTTCCCTTTTTTTTAATCAAAGTATTGTTTTAGTTTTAACAGAAAGCACAGTTGCATGTCAAGTTATTTTCTTATTTAAGATATGATAAAATTAAGGTACTTGTAAACATATCAAAAATGTTTTGGGATCAAAATGCACTTAGAGATTATGTTAGCAAAAAGAAAGCATCCATGGATTTTGAAAGACGAGTGAGTTCTAAGACGTGGTACGTAAATCATTGGTATTCATGTGACTCTGCAACAGTGAGATTTTATATATATATATATATATATATATATATATATATATATATATATATATATATATGTATATATATATATATATATATATATATATATATATATATCTGTGTGTGTGTGTGTGTGTGTGTGTGTGTGTGCATGTGTGTGTATATGTATATGTATTTCTTTCTCCTTCTTTTATGCTCAGTCCATGGAGACAACTCTTTGGCTGTTAATACCTAACAATTTACATTAAAGGGTAGATGCCATGCTGTAAGTCCTCAAGGCCCTTTTTCAGCAAGGACAAGCATTTAACATAAGGTTAGCCCTTCTCAGCAATTGTGCAATCTCCCTCATCCATTGTGTTATTAAATTTAGGACAAGAATGCACACAGGATTTTTCGAGGGTGGCGCATTGAAGAAGACACTGTTTACTGTCTATCTTCCCTCTTTGCCTACTTGGTACAAGCCTTCTGTCTCCAACAGGTTATTGACAACTAAAGTAAAACTTTGATTAGTCCCTGGGAGATGAAAACTGGCTGCTCACTCCTTATTCTTGTCCATCAGCAGTTCTCCTCTAAGTTGGCCACTCAATGAGCACAAGTCATCTGCATTGCAGATGTGAGCTATGCCACTCCACAATCAAACTTACTTAATTTTATTTTCCAAATTAGAAGATTCTTTTTTCCTTAAATTTTCAGACTGAAAAGGAAACTGAGCTATGTATATGCCAGAGTGATAAGCCGTATTTTATTTGTTATATTTTCAAATTTAAATAGCATTGGTCTTTGAAAAACAAAATTATTTCTACAATTGACTGGCTTCATAGGAATGCAAGTCCAGTCTCAAGTTTTCAAATGTTAGCACAGCTGAACGGATTGTAAGGAAGACAACATCATTTAATTGCTTGTGGGTTTACCAGGAGGTGGAAGTCATGGAATAATGATGTAGTTGGAGGAAGTTTTTTTTTTTTTTTTTGCTTCTCTAGCATGAGGAGGCAGAAATACTGTAGTTATTTTAATGATGTTATTATTAGGTCAATCAAATGGAAATGTAATAATGTATTGATTATTTCCACAGTGGGAGTGTTACTTTTGTCAGTGCTACAACTATCAGGAAGTGTAGTTTAAATGTATTGTAATATCCTATTTATTTTTCTATTTTTCTTTTTTTTTACATTCAAATGAAGAAGGAATCATTTGTGCACATAATCAGTACAAGTAAATGTTTCCTCTGCATTATTAAACTAAAATCCTGTGTACAGTTGTGATGCCTGATACTGTTTCAGCTGGCACACATTTATAACAGCCACTGTTTCTTTTTATAGTATTTCTGTATTCAGTGGAGTGTACCAAAATACTGTGAATTTACTTCTTTACTGGCATGGAATTACATCATAGGAATTTGCTTTTCGTATAGCTGACTTCAATTATTGCATTTAGTCAAACACCTTGGATCCTAAAACATACTTTTCCACTCCACTCTTGAGCTATATTAAATAAGTAGAACAAGTTTTATGTATTGCTAAAATGAATACTATATGTTGTACACAAACACACACATAAACACAATCTTTCTCTTTCTCTGTATATATATATATATATGTGTGTGTGTGTGTGTGTGTGTGTGTGTGTGTGTGTGTGTGTGTGTATGTGTGTTTGTGTGTATATATATATATATATATATATATATATATATATATATAGATATATATATATATATATGGGTCTATCTGAGTTCATCGACACTTTAAAATACCGACAATGGATTAACCGACACAGAATGTCGAAGTCACGCCACCGACGCCAGAAGATCGACGAGGCAGAAGACCGACGGAGGAAGACACCGACGCTGAGAAGCTGTGATGGGGTAAGGTAAGTGTGCGATGCTGGTGTTTAGTAGGGGTAGGGGGGATAAGTGAGTTAGGTTAGGGTGAGTGTGCAGTAAGGTAAGTGTGCAATGTTGGTGTTTTGTAGGGGTAGGTGGGATAAGTGAGTTAGGGTTAGGCGCGGGTTAGTGAGTGTAAGTGCAATGTTGGTGTTTGTAGGGGTAGGGGTGGGATAAGTGAGTTAGGGTTAGGGCGGGTTAGTGAGTGGTAAGGTAAGTGTGCAATGTTGGTGTTTTGTAGGGGTAGGGTGGATAAGTGAGTTAGGGGGTTAGGTGAGTGTGTAAGTGTGCAATGTTGGTGTTTTGTAGGGTAGGGTGGGATAAGTGAGTTAGGGTTAGGAGTGTGCGATAGTGACGGACCTTAGGGTAAGGGTTTGGGTCAGGGTTGTGGTTAGTTGTATGTATGGGT
Organism: Protopterus annectens; assembly: GCF_019279795.1. Taxonomy (NCBI): domain Eukaryota; kingdom Metazoa; phylum Chordata; order Ceratodontiformes; family Protopteridae; genus Protopterus; species Protopterus annectens. Next base: position 1,093,455,324 of record NC_056745.1, read on the forward strand.
TAGTGTTTGTTTGTAAGGATTTTGGTGTGCTTGTGTTGTGTGTGTGAGTGTTGGATAGGGATGTGTTTGTTTGTTGGTATGTTGTGTCGGGTGTGTATGCGTCGTGTTTGTGAACTGTCGATCTTCTGGCCGGTTAAATGAGTTTCGTTGTTTTGGTGTCGGTTAATTCGCTGTATTTTAAAATGTCGATGAACTCAGATAGATCCATATATATATATATATATATATATATATATATATATATATATATATATATATATATATATATATATATATATATATATATATATATATATATATATATATATATATATATATATATATATATATACACACACACATATATATATATATATATATATATATATACACACACACACACACACACACACACACACACCCATATGTAGTTATTTTATTTTATTATTTTATTTAACATTTGTTTACCAGGATAGTCCGAATGGACAGCTAGTGTCCGTTTTCAGCGGAGTCCTGGGGATAAAAGCTCTATACAGTTACAAAATAAAGAGCAATTCATGGTAACAGTTTTAGGCTACAAAGTGTAAAAGATAGCAACAGTTAGAAACATGCTATAGATAAGTTTAACAAGTTAGAAGTACAAAGTTTAAGTACAAATATGTGAGTATAGCACTATGATCGAGTAAGCGTGGGTACAACATTTGTGCAAGGCATTTTCATAGTAAGACGATCCCCCGGATTTACTATTCCTCTGTGCAGGACTAGCTTAGTTCTGCACAGAGGTGGCCATTTAGGAGCAGGATGGCAGCGTGCCATGCATAGTAATGAGGCATGCTGCCTGAGCTCCTAATCTTACACGGAGTGTGTAAGAGTGCAGGGGGCATGTCTGAGAGCAGACCTCTCTGAATATACATGCCCCCATAATGAAGAACAGCAGAAAGGGGTAAGAAATGAGCAAGACCGCTCATAGGTGTCCGCATATTCCCACCAACATTCCCCCACCTGTACAACAGCAAGTAATTACAAATAAAATGAACAAACCCTGTATTTATTTTTATTTTAAAATCCAATGAAAGCTAACCATAGCTGCGCAGGTGTGCCCATCGCTTAGCTACGGTTAATGCAGCTTAAATGGCTGAAGAGGATAACAAGGAAGATATATGCAAATGAAGCAACATCGCAATAATGTAGTGGGCAGAGCATTTGCATTCCGAGCAGACATTCCCAGTTCAAATCACACTGCAGCACATTCCATTTTCCATGGCAAAGCATGTTATAACTAATATTTCTGTTGCATAACCCACTAAATAACATATTATTATTAACTGGAGTACTGCAGTAAATGCACATGTGAGGTGTCAGTGACATAATGAATAAAGCAGTAGTAAGCAGGAATAAGCACCAATAAACAGTAGTAAGCAGATTTAAGCACTAGTAGGCGAGCTTAAGCCCGTTTGTGTGGCAGTAAGCAATGCCTACATTGGTTAAGCAATTCTGAAGCTAACTCTCTGTAAGCAGATGTAGAGTCAGCTTAGCAGTGATTACCATCGTGCAAAGCCACGCAAACCCACTTAGAAATGCTCAAAAGTGCCTTAATCACTCTGTATCCAATGGCCCTTGTTCTGCCTATCAACAAAATAAATAGCCATTCAGGTCTCGAACCCAGGACCCTATACACCATAATCACAGTAGTTAACCACCAAGCCATCACAGAAATCCAGAAAAATGAGGTATCAGCAAACAAGTCTTCACCATAGTAAAACCAAACTGAACCTATGAAAGGAATCAGTATACAGACATACGTGCCTTAAACCACTACATAACATAAATATGTGAACTAGAGTACAGCAGTAAGGCCAGAAGTCAGATGTAATTGTAACAGAGTGTTGAAGTCCCCAATAAAACACAAGGACCCCATAGAGTGTACGTACACATGAATCATGGATACCAGGCATACATATAAGGTGCAATGAATAATAACTCAGCGCCAAAAAGGAATTACAATGCAAAGTCTAATGTAAGCAATGCTAAGCATTGCACAGGCCAGCTTAGGAGGTGTAAGCAATGTGTAGGCCAGCTAACTCAATGTGCCCAGTGTTATACCCCTTTAAACAATGCCAACCTTAGGTAAGCAGGTTTGCCCGTAGCCTAGCCTTTTCAAAACTGGCCATTCACAGAAAAGTGCGAGAAATCAGCCCTTCTTAAACCCAAGAGGTGGGAATACATCTCATAACTGGTTGTAGCTTCCCCTTGCAGGCACAATGGCAGTAAGGGGAGAAGGTGTGCACTTTTGGGTGCATCCAGGAGTCCAAAGTCATGGCAGGACTCCTTGTCAAAGACCATGATCAGAGACTGCTGCAGGGCCAGTACCAGGGCTCCCAATATAAGGTGGAGGCCTGGGACCATCTCGCCCTTGACCTCACCAGTGCCACTGGCATACCCTGAACTAGTGAGCAGGTCAGACATCACTATGCCGACCTGAAGCGGCATAAGGGGAGCCTCTTAGAGGAGGGGATCCAAGAGGCTAGAACAGCAGGGGATGTTCCAGTTGTGTGTAAGTATCACCCCACTATGTGTGTCATAATTGCCAGCTCAGGTATATCATGGATAGGTATGGCTAAAGATTCCTGTTATGTCCCCCACAGCTGCAGTGGAGTGGGCCATGAACCAGGAGGCCCACATCAGTCGCCTGGTGAGGTTGCAATGTGAGGAAGGTCAGTAATACTCAGACATTTACTGTCACAGGAAATAAAACTAAAAGTAGTAGTAAATTAATTGCCTGTACAAAACCTGTATTGTTCAAGGCAAGTACTGCATACACTACAGAATATGCCAGGAAGAGTTTCATTTCGATTGTATGTCAATAAAAGTGTAATAGCTTGACAATAAAGGTTTAACTGCTGGACTGCATGTGTATACTCTGGTATCATATGGTAATGTAGATTCACAATCATGTACTAGTACTGTTGTATTAAGCACTGTTACCCACACAGTGCACCATAAATTGAATGTGTAGGAATGCTTGTATATGACAGATGTAATCCCCAGAGGCCATGTAGTACAACTGAGAGACACATAGACAGTATACAGGGAAAATGCAGACAACAAAACCTGAATAGCACATGCAACTGAGATGTGAACTGTTGTTTTTTCAGCACACACAGCCATGGTTTGAAAACTGCCAGTGGTAGTACTTTGCATACAGAATCATACCCCACAACTATACAGATATGTCCAGAATGTCCAGTAAAGTGACCCACATCTGTTGTCTATCAACCTGTCCCCCTGGGAAATCAGTGGGATGATCCCAGACATATAGGCAGCAAACATGAAATACAGCTGATTGACACACATCTATGAGAACAAAGCTGACACACTAGCAACTCCCCAATACCTTATGAGACTAAGAAGCCACATATATCCCATTTACACCCCAACTTGTCAAGCTGTGGTTAGAGTGTGTACAGTAACAGAGTGAGATGTATGTGCATAATAGTAATGTGGAATCTGGTACTGTGTGTGGGAACATTCAGGTAGTGCTAATAAACATTTATCCCACAGGTCTGTCAGATACCAACACTGTGCCCAGAAATATAAGAATGATACCCTGTACTGGTACTGTTTACATTGGTATCGTATGGCAATGCGACTGATGCAGTTGCTCTGAATAATAAGGTATCACACATCACTGTCACCCACACTGTCCTACAACATATAACTGTCTAGGAAATTTGCATAAGAGTGTTGTAATACAAGGTCAGAATACAAAAGCACAGGGGATTAATAAGACAGAAAGCAGATAGGAGATATACAGTAATATCTATATAGCAGTCCCAACTGTGATGGACAGTGTTTAAGTTGTAGCAGACACAGCCATGGTCTGAATCCTGGGAGTGGATGTAGGATGCATAAAGAATCATACCCCATAACTGTACAGATGAGACCAGAATGTCCAGTATATGGGCCCATATCTGCTGCCTGCCCCCTGTCCCTCTGGTAAGTCTGTGGGATGATCCCAGATGTTTAGTCAGCAAACAGGGAATACAAGTGATTGTCAAACACCTATGAGAACAAACCTGTCACTGTAGCAACCCCTGAAACTAAGAAAGTAATATTTCATGTAAGTCCTATCTACACTCCCATGTTGTCAAGCTGTGACCAGAGTGTGTACAGTAACAGAATGAGATGTATGTGCATAATACTAATGTGTAATCTGGAAGTTTGTGTGGCAACAGTCAGGTAGTGCTAACAAACATTGCTCCCACAGGTACTTCAGATACGAACACTGTGCTGAGAAATACAGGCCATTATAAACTGTACTGGTACTGTTCACTCTGGTATTGTAGGGAATTGTGAATGTTGCAGTTTCTCTGAGTAATAATGTATCCCTGATCACTGTCACCCACACTGTGCTACATAAAATAACTGTGTAGGAAAGCATGTATATGTGTGTGTGTCAGGTCACTAAAGGTGAAAGAGGGCAAAATTCTCAATATGACCCATCACACCAGCATGTGGTCAACACATGGCCAGAGTCTGTACAGAAAGAGTTGGATAGCTATGTGCACAACATCAACCCACAATCTGGGAGTATGTGTAGAAACAGTTAGTGTTAACAAACATTACCGCCACAGGTATACCAGGTGAGAGGTGTATACTGTAGGTAAAACCAGTTCATGTGTAACAATGATGACAGCCATATCACTGTCCAAACTAAGGCTATAGGGTAGTGTAATAAGACTTGTAAGGTACAGATAACAGCACTGACTAGAAAAGTAATGTGGACTACAGGAATATACTAGTTGTTAATTGACATCTTTCTCCCCCCACCATATCTTCAACAATAATCAACATACCCACCCCATCTGGTATGTAATGACACCTATGTTCTGATAATGTCCAATTGTTTGATAAATATTTTAATGGTTCTCATGCATGTCTATATTGAATTATTCCAACATTGGTAGCATGGTGCCATCAGTGTACCTGCATGCTGTTCTTATTACCACCACTGTGGTCTCACATATGCATGTGTTCCCTTTGCTATGCAACTGTTCCGTATCTGGTGTTTGGGTTAATGGGAATATCTATGAATGCTGTTATACCTAACCCTGGAATGTGTTGACTATTACTAACCCACATATGATGATGACATCTAAACACTATAGCACACTTGGGAAGGCCGGTCCCAGCAGACCCACCTGTCCCACCTCAGCTGGCCATGGCACCGGGTACCAGCATGTCTGGGGCCCAACTCAGGACCTACTTGTCCATTGGTCCTGCACCACCTTTGGGTGGAACCACCTCAGGGGATGGGGCTCAACCCCCAGGAGCGGGAACAGACAGGCACCTGTTACCCATCACCAGGTCGGGGTTGTGATGCTTAGAAAGATCAACCAGCAGTTTGGTGATCTGTTAAACCAGCTCAAGGGCTACGTGTCATGGCTAGAGGGTCAGCCTGGATCTGTGACTCAGCCCCCAGCACAGCCACCTTTGGGGCTGTGAAGATGCAGTGGTGACTGCCCATGGGTGGGGACCTAAGTCCCACTGTTTCCACTAGGGGACTCATGGGCTTCCGATTTCCCAACACCCCTCCCCATCAAGGTGTTTACCCCCCCACATGTGTCAAATACTACCCTTGTATGCATCTTGTTTGTCTTGTCTGTTAACCTACCCAACCTACCTCCCCAACTATACCTGCTACCCCTCCCCAAAATCCCACTCTCAACTGAAACAAAAAAGGGGCAATCTGTTCCCACAAAGGAACTCACCACGTACATAGCTGTCCATTTCACAAACATGTCCACTGTACCCATACAATCCGGTCTAATTGGCATCATAAGTTATCATTGTTGTCCTCACTCCCTCCCAGGGGTGTGTCCAAATCTACCTCCAAAATCAGTGTATATGCACAGTTGTTGCTGTAAAAGAAATGGGCAGCTATGGACCTTCCCTACACCCTTCCTGCACATCCCTGGCTAGTTTCCCTACTGTCTTTCCCTCTTTGTGCCCCTTTTTTTCACCACTTTCCTATCAAACCCTTTTTCTTTTCTTTTAAAGAAATTAGCACTGGGGTAAGCAAGAGAAAGCACTTTTAAGCAGCAGTAAGAAGGGTTTAAGCCTGTTTGCATGGAGGTAAGCAATGCCTACACTGGTTAAGCAACTTAGAAGCTAAATCAGTGTTAAGAAACTGTAACTGGAAGTTAGCAGTGCTTACCTCTGCGCAAACCCATGCAAACCCACTTACTAGTGCTCAAAAGTGCCTTAATCACTCTGTATCCAATGGCCCTTGTTCTGCCCAGCAACAAAATAAACAGCCTTTGCAAGGATTGAACCCAGGACCCTGCATACCATAGACAGACTGATTTATCACTAAGCCATGTCAGATATATATAACACTGATGTATTCACAAACATATCATCCAGCCCAGTCAGTCAACAGTACAGAGAATGTATTTCAACATTTAGATGTATGTGTAAATATATTAATATCTAAACAGATACAACATATCTATATATGTGTATATATATATATATATATATATATATATATATATATATATATATATATATATATATATACATGCAAATGCCTACATCTGTAGATATATATGTCTACATCTATATATCGAAATATATACAGCAAGTTACATATATGTAAGCAGATATATATATCTATGTAGGTATATACGGACATAGTTATATTTATGTAAGCAGATATATACATATACATATATATATATATATATATATATATATATATATATATAGTTATATATGGACATACATCTGTAAATAACAATGAGAAAATAACTACAATATATATGTTCATATGCACCGTTAATGGGGTTGAGAGGCCCCAAACAATATACGTCTTGTACGAACAGGTATACCCCCACAGCCAAACACGTCCGCCCTGCAATACACTACAAAGTGTTGCAGATCCCATAACCAGGACCTGACACGACATGGTCACAAGATGTTAACAGTACTACATTCCACCTGTATGATGTCAGGCTGGTATTGGTAACATACCATGCAGTACAGCCTGGCTCCCATAGGAAATGTACACTGTAGAAACTATCAACATCCCCAGGATACATATACACAGACACATATATGCAGATACAGATATATATATATATATATATATATATGGATATTTATGTGACTACACATACACATGCAGAGATATATACAGTAAGATACATATGTAGAAGGTGCACACAATATGGAACAGCCACTATGCCTGCAGTTAACAAATTAACAACTGGACACTGTATGAGCCACCCATACAAATGACAATTGTTGCCTGCAACATATACCCACAGAGAGGTCATATGATATAACACCACACACAGATTTGCATAAATGGAGAACCTATGTTTGTGTACTATCACAGTTTTATATGCCATGTCATATAGCTGTTCAGACACTGACATCCATATAAACAGAGTAATGCAACTGTAAAACAGTTATACTAATACAGTGGTCTGGAAAGGTTCAGAAATGTTGCTGTCCAGGCCAAGCCCTTCAAATAGTACAATAGTTAAGACAGACTGGGCCACAGGATACCAAACAATCAACAGTAAGTAATGCAGGTGTATAGTAAAGCAGCCTCTATCTACACTCTGTACACAATCACTAGGTGGTAAAGACTTCAGTTGACACAATGGGATGTAACTGTTACATAACAAGGCATAACTGATGCCATCGCAAGCACACTGACAAACAGAACAGTCTGTATGGCAGGAGGCAGTAGGCCTGCATTAACCCAATTTATATAACTAAGTTAAATATAGGTGAATTGTATGGTACTGTACATCCAGATACCTTAAAGCCGCTCAACCCTGATACCTCCACATTTTGTAACAGCCTAGGTTATTTATGGTGCATCCCCCCCCCCCAGACTCAATAATATGGGGTCATATACCACTGTTACATACACTGGCCTCTGCAGTGCATAAGGGCGCACATGTATTTTGTAGGTTAAGCCCACACATATATGGCCCCAGCCTCACCATATTTGTGGAGGATACAACAGCAGTGGACTGATGGCAGGAAAGGCAGTGTGATATACTCACAGCCCACTTCAGAACAACCCTTGACAGCATGTCATATGTGCAAAGCTTGGTATGTAGGTGGAGGACAGAGGCTGAAACACAGGCCCATATGTGGAAAACTGTTGCCATACATTAAGCAAGTCACTGGTGTTGCAGGATAGTCTGCAACATACCCTTAGTCAGGGATTTGAGGTTAGAAACATAAATGGATGTAGCCATGTACTGATAGCACTCAACACATGCACTGCCAGTGAAATATCTGACACAGGACCTGTGTGGTGGACACACAAAACATGATAGGCACACCTCTGGCCATCAAGAGGATAGGCCCACAGTTGAGAGCTATGCAGACAGACTGCATTCCAACCTAAACTAGTATGTACACACAAACCCTGTAACACCAGTACTATACAAAGCATAAAACAACTCTACTCACACTCTGTAGTTCTGGAACCTCCTACAAATATGTAGCTGGCCAGAGTGTGCAGGTTCTCCTGTAAGAGGTATCACTACCTACTGTCTGTAACACTGATGCCCACACACAGGAAGGATGTCCATCACACTGGAAAGGTAAAGGGACCACACCCACATGATGCATGGATTTATAGTAGGTGGTTGCCATGACAGTGGTAATTGGAAGTACTACACAGCAAGCTGCATGCAGTTAGCAATTGGACTAGACTGATTGGTGCAGTGACCATCACCTGATCATGTGCATCACCTACTAAAGCCATGCTGCAATCTATTCAGAGCAGCTCATTCCATTTACTGGAGAAAGAGAGAAAAAGAAAGAAAGAAAGAGAGAGAGAGAAAGAAAGAAAGAAAGAAAGAAAGAAAGAAAGAAAGAAAGAAAGAAAGAAAAAAAGAGAGAAAGAAAGAAAAAAAATCTTAAAAAAAAAAACCTAAGGCAAAGGCATTTATTCAGCATTCATTCATCAAGACATAATTCCCACAATAGCTATGTGAAGTATATATATCTGTAATAGAATGTAGTACCTGGTCCATAATAATGTGATAGATGATGTGGAATGATTTATATGTGCCATTAGGTGTTGTTGTGATGATGTTCAACTGAACAACTGCTATGAACAATAGTGTCTGTCCCTGTGGGTAGTGGGCCATAGCCATCAACTGTGCAGGTCAGTACTGACTGACAAGATGTAAGCCATCATAGTGTGTGTTGTGTAATGGGAAGTATGTATATTACATGGCCAATAGCTGGTGGTGGAAGTAATTCCATTATGATGCACACGTGGAAACCACAGCCCACCACTGGCAGGATACTCAGGTTAATCTGTAATGTAGCATGCCAGAATGCCATAGGTGTTTAATAGGGTTACCTGCAATCGGGTCCTACATATAACCCACTAATGTCAGGCTGTGTCTGTATGTGGCACCTGTCTGTGTTGTAGCAAGGCAGAACAGTGCAGCTGTGCAGGAAGGTGTTGTGAGATTGTGGAGCTGAAGTCTGAATGTACCCCACATATAGGTACGCATATGTGTACATATGTCACATATATATAAAGATATATATGTATATTAGCATGTATGTCCACAAATATACCCATGTGAAGACATATATATGTGCACTTATATACATCACATATATCTACACATATAGATATATACCTATATGCACGTCTACATAAATACAAGCACACACACAAACATACATGCATGTAAAGACATGTCCCCTATATTACTACCACAGTGATGCGTGCTATGTGTGAGGCACCAGCACACATAGCAATACACACAGATATCCACAGCTGGAAGTGTGTGCAACATGGATGGGTAGGTCACATGTTAGTCCCTTGTTGGGACCACAGTGCCCCTGTCTGTGAAGTATGCAATGGGAATATAGGGAAGTATTTCAGGTACACTTGTGGAGGTGGTCAGGGTTGGTAGATATAGATGACAGTCTACAGGGGTGGTATGTGACACGTGGTGGGAAAACACTATGGATGGTGTGTGTGGCCTGTGATGTGGATGCCCCATGGGCCCCAATATGGGCACAATGGGAACAAGCCTCCCACCCACTGCTACTCACAACAGCAGTCCACGTCCTGAAGATACCTAGTCTGGAGTCTGAGCAGGAGGAGCATGTTGGCCCTGTGAATGTGTCCTGGGTGCCTCAAACTGATGTAGCACATCACACATGTGTCTGTGGAACCCAGTATGGAACAGATCCTAGACCTGACCTCAGGGGACAGGAACATGTCTGGATGTGCCCAAAGGAGGGGGGACACATCCCCTGGGTTGGTTCCACCTAATGGTATTGCTAGACCAGTACATGTGGAGGCCCCAAGTTAGGACACACATGGAATGTGGCCAGGTATCATGGGCAGATGGGTTTGGAGAGGTGGTTCTACTGGCCAATAGAACATATACATGTTATTGTGTCACTGTTATAGAACATATGTTGATAGTAATAGGCTACACAATCCCGGTACATGTCCAACAGCATACATACATATCCCTAATAACACAGAATGTCAGATGTGCAGCAATCCCAAAGCAGCCATACCACTAGCATATATAGAACCATAGTGGCCCTGACAATGGCATGCAGGTGAATAGTCTGTAACAGGCCAGCAATGATAGTGTCCACACACATAACAGAAAGTGTGGTACAATACAATATCTGTCCCACTGGTAGGTAAGCTGACCTAATGAGTTGTGTTTACAGTTTGTTGAAGCTGATATGGAAAGGGGGTTGACAGAGATGTGTATTACGAACTGTGGTAACCTTGCTGTATGAGTTGCTCAGACCTGTTTCCATCTTTATGTCTTTCATCCAAGATGTCAAATGCACGGTTGCCCACCTATTCACAAGTAGAGAATGATGTGATGATATCACACTTGATCCAGCACTACCCAGTGCTGTTTGGCAAGGCTGCACATGAGCAGCAGGAGAGGACCACACTGTGGAACGACCTAGTCCACAGGGTCAATGATGTCAGACTGCACAACCGCAGTTATGAGAAGGTCCTGCATCATTATACTGACCTGCTTCGCAATGCCTGTCAGTGTGCTGCTGCTGCAATCCAGGGGGATCACCTCACCACAGGGGGGGGCCATGCCATCCATCCCTCCGACACATGTGGAGGACCTCCTGGCCAGACTCATGGCACTGGCCCATCCAGCCAGCCATCAACCGCTGGACCCCTTCATGGAGGTTGGTGCCACCCACACACTGGCCAAGGAGCATGCAGGTAAGGACACAGGGCACATCAGTAGACCACTGTTGTGTATACATCCGCATTGGTACAGGTAGATCATGCATATCTGACATGTCATAGATATATTGTGTTGCTGCATTGAAGTGATAAACAGATGTCCAGATGTGGTAGTATCATTGGAATGTACCGTTAATGTATTGTAATACTGCACCCACCCTGTAGCACTGCCACAGGTGTGGGCACTGACATTGCATCTCTCACCCTCTTTTGTAGGTCCCTCTGGGATACCACCAATGCAGCAGCCTATAGCTGGTGAGTATATGTTATGTAGATGCTTGCCAACACACCAGGCATATAATGGTGATGGTATATTCCATGCACACATCTAACACACCTACCCTGAATGCATGCTGTACGTGTGCATGTATTGTTGCTGTGAAATGCACATTCTCACAGGGTTTACCTTGATGAGGTATTGGAAGGATATGTCAGACACCTGCATGATAACTAACATCCTGTCATTGTGGAATGTGTCCACAGAGAGTCACATACTGGTGGTAGACATGGCCTACAGTAGGGACATGTTTGGAACAACACCCATATACAGTGCAATACCAGTGCATATACCTATAGGACAATGACAACTGCTGCAGAGATACACTATGGCATAAGGGATTACAGTAGTCCACATTGTCAGCTGGGTCTAGGCTGCAACATGTGGTGTTCAGTGTATGGGACACTGCAAAGTGACACACATGTGTAGGGCTTACTTGTTATGTATCTGCATAAAGGCTGAAGGGGGGATCAGCATGACACACCAGTGCACTGCAGCAGGGATTCTAAGGATGCTAGGAATGGCTCTATCGGCACATAGTCAGGTTCAGGACCTATGGCTGCCAAAACCCTACCCACACAGCAATAGTGATGGCAGTGTGTGAACACCATGGAATGTGCGCATGAGTAGACCTTGCAATCATGCAGAATAGGGGGACATCAGTAGTGCAGACTGAACATACACTGGCAAATGCAGATGGCCCATGCTAGTATACCCCTGCCAGGAGTAGTGACTGCTGTAGTACACCCAACAAGAGGTGCAATAAACCATCATGATAAGGGTGTGCACACATATGCCCACATGGTGTGTATAGGTTCATAGGTTCATAGATTGATACTAGGCTATCTGCCCTAGGGCACTTATAAGCCTAGCCAGAGTGTGTTTGGCTTTTGCCAACCTTTTAGATTAGTTGACTTTGCCTCTGTATAGTAGGTCACAGAAGGTAGCCATATTAAGGTTAGTTTACTGTACCTCTGTCTAGCAAGGACACAGAGGAGATCCCAGGGGTAAACTTACAGTTTCCCATCCACTCGTCAAGATTTCTCTTGAATAGGGTCAGTGAGGGGCTCTGCCTACCATGGACTGGGATTTTGTTCCAGAGTGAGGGGAGCCTCTGGGATATGAATCTGTCCCTGCAGCATGTCCTATTTATTTCTGTGCTGAGGTTCAAGTCCCTGGAGCATGTAGCTCTAAGGGATTTGGATTTCTTGAGGTGGAGTATGTCCATTAATTCTGGGTTGGACATGGCTTTATACGTCAGGCACAGATCGCCTCTGAGTAGGCGGTACACAACTGAGTAGAGCTGGAGTTTCTTTAGCCGAAGTGCATAGGGCATCTGTTTGAGTCCCTTGATCCTCTTGGTGAAGTACTTTTAGGGTCTTTCCATTTGCTGCAGGTGTCGGGTAAGGTACATCCAAAATGGGGCATTGTATTCAATTATGGGCCTGATAAGTGATGAGTAGAGGGGCACAATGACCTCTCTTGATCTAGATGTGAACCCTTTCATGATAAGGTGGGCTATATAGAAGGTCATTCTAACTACTTTGGCAACATGATTGTCAAAGGAGAGATTACTATCTGCTTGGGTCCCCAAGTCCCTAATTACTTCTGTACTTAATGGATTACCACCTATGTGGTAATTTGTGGGCACTTTGTTTTTCCCAAAGTGGATGACAATGCACTTTTTGGCATTTAGCTTCAGGCCATGGCTCTGGCACTAATTAGCCATCTCTGTGAGACCCTTTTGGAGGATGCTCGTGTCAGCCGGAGAGTCGATTATGGTGCCCAGTTTGCAGTCGTCTGCAAACTTTATCAGCCATAGTCCACCCGTGTTAGCCTGTACCTCAGAGAAATATATACCGAACAAGAGGGGTCCCAGGACTGAGCCTTGTGGGATGCCACTTGTAACTGGTTTGGAGTCTGACATGGCAACTGCAATTCTGACCATGTAGGTTCTATCCCTGGGCCAGTTTGCAACCCATCTTGTTACACAGGGGTTGATATTTAAGCTGGTGAGCTTATTTATAATGCCCGAGTGGGGTATTGTGTCGAAGGCTTTTGCGAGGCCCAGGTAGGCAGTGTGGACTACCTTCCCTTCATCTATGGCTTTGGTAACAGTTTCAAAAAAGTCAACCAGGTTCAAGAGGCAAGATCTGCCCTTAACAAAGCTGAATTGGGTAGGATCCAGTGTCTGGAGGTTCCCAATGTCCTTGTTTATGATTTCCATGATGATATGCTCCATAGCCTTGCAGACCAGGCTGGTCAGGCTTATAGAGCGATAGTTTCCGGGGTCTGTTGTGGCACCACCTTTGTGGAGCGGGACCACTGTTGCTGTACGCCATTCCTTGGGTACATATCCTGTAGTAAGGCAGAGATTGAACAGTGTCTTTAAGTGAGGGCTTAGTTCTTCTTGGAGCTCATGTAAGATGCAGCCCGGGACACCATCTGGTCCACTGATGCTGTGTTTTTTCCTTTGGAGAGGGCAGCTCTCACCTGTGCATCTGTGATCACAGGGAGGCTGCATTCTTTTGGGATAGACATTTGCTCTTTTGGAGGGGAAGGGGGGGGAGCTTGCACTGAACCTTTCTGCCAGGATGTTAGCAATGTCTGTGAGTTCAGTGTATTTTTTTGTCATTTTGCACTAACTCAGAGCATATCTGGAAGTTGCCTCCCAGGTTCCTGACATAACTAAAGAAGGGCTTGTGATTATGCTTAGTGTCTTGTGCAATTTTTCTTTCGCAGCTTGCCTTAGATGATTTTATGTGGGATCGTTGTTTCTTGCTAGTACTGATCAGAGACGCCTTCCCTTTTTGGGATTTTGCTCTATCATGTATTAGCTTCCTCCTTCTGTTATATAGCTTATTTATGGCCGGGGTCCACCAGACAGGTCTCCGGCCTTTGGAGGAGTGAGTCTTAGTTTTATTTGGGATAGCATGCTCCTTGCATTCTTGTAGGTGTCCATAGAATGCTTTTGTAAAGGATTCTGCATTTTGGGCTGTAGTTTCCACTGGCCCAGGGCCTTTTAAAGATTTCACCTCGGTTTTGAGAAGTGTGAAGTTTGCTTTTGAGAAGTTCCTTGGCTGGGGGTGGGGACGGAATATGGATGTCCAATGAGATTAATTTATGGTCTGATCTTACCAATGAGGGGTATAAGATCATAGAAGATCATAAGAACATAGAGACCCCATGTTGGTGATGACCAGATCCAATATGTTTTCCCCTCTTGTGGGAGTGGTGACCAGTTGTTCCATAGCATTTGAGTTTATAAATTCTAGGAACCGTTGGGCGAGAGTGTTTGGGCTTGAGTAGTTTTCCCAATCAATGTTTGGGTAGTTGAAGTCACCCAATATAATGGTGTTTGGAGAGACCTTCATATTTTCCAGTGTTCTCAGGAAAGCCAAGTGGGGTTCCTGTGTTTGGGAGGGTGGTCTGTAGCAGGCTACAAACTGAAAGGCAGTTCTGCCCACTGTTAGTTGCACATGGATGGTCTCCGATGCTTTGTGCAGTGCCACTAACCTGGAGGTGTGGGTATCTTTGATGTATATGGATACTCCCCCTCCTTTTGTGGTTCGGTCCGAGTTTGTGGCCGAAAAGCATGGTATGAAGTATAACCTGGTAGTGCCGGGGTGCTTTTGGGAGCCTTGAACCAGGTTTCTGTTACTGCATAGATATTGATATTCTCCATACTGCGGAGAGTCTCGAGTGCGTGCATCTTGAGGTTTAGACTTCTGGCACTGAGCAGCATTACCCTTAGTTTTTTCTTTGTGTTGTCTATGGAGGTGGGTTTGTCTTTTGAGCCTTGCCTAAAAAAGGCACTATGGGGGAGGCAAGAGCCTTTGCCAATATTCGAAAACCCAAGAGTGACAGGTGCAAGCTGTCCCTCATGAACCAACGTGGCTTGTCAAGCATGTCATCCCAGGCTGACAGACACTGGATCCCCTTTGAATGACACCATTACTTTAGCCAATTGTTAAAATTGATCATTTTGTCTTTACACTGTGGCATCATTCTTGGTGAGGCCAAGATGCTTCTCAAGATCAGGGTCATACCAGCCTGGGCTACATGATCAGAGAGCTCCTCTATGTCTCTTTTCATGTAGTCCAGGGAGGTACATCTCAGGTCATTCACACCAGCATGGACAATGACGGAGTCATATTTGTACTTGCTTTGGAGTGACCAGAGTGCATGTGTTATGTGGCGGATCCTGGCACCTGACAGGCAGCTTACAGTGACCTTCTCCTTATTCAGTCTGGTGAGTGGGACGTCAGTGTGTCTGACAATAGAGTCGCCTATTACAAGTGTATTCGGTGTGTTGTTTAGCCTTAAGGGCTGTGACTGTGTGGCACACTGACTTTGTGAGTTATGTGTTACGTGGGTATTGTTGCATGGTGGGAGTTGCTTGGATGTCTGCTTTGGAGGTCTCTGCTGCTTAGGCAGATTTTTGTTTAGAGCCTCCCAGTATGTTTTTATGTGTTTATGTGTTTGGTTTGCTGGTGCGATGGGTCTATGTGAGACTGGATTTGTGGTGTGTGTGGTTACCTTTTCCTCCTGACTGGCTGTGCCAGTACTGGGTTGAGAGAGCTCAGCCTACAGTTTGGCTCTATAGTTGCATCTCTCACATATATTTGAGCTTGTTGGGAGGAGGAGAGGGTGGTCTGTATACATAAGGCAGTTGTAACATTGCCTCAAGATTCCCAGATTCACCAGCTGGACTGGGGAGTAAACCCAAAACTGGCCTTTGGACATGCCTGAAAAGTATAGGGAACTACTTATTGACTGATCAGAAAGGACCAATAGGGAGCAAGTACTTAAAAGGAGTATAAGAGGGTGTAGTGCTTAAGTTTATTAGTGTTTACCTGTAAGTTTACTTATATGAGCAAGTGCTGGTCTTTAGAAAGAAAATAGAGTGTTTATTTTGAGATTTAGAGCAGTTCTAAGGGAAAAAGTGAAGAGCAGACTTTGTGGAGCCGGAAATAGTTTAAACCCATTTAAGCGACGCTGCCCGATGCTGCGCTATGCTCAAAATCACGCAAAGCCACGCCAAAGTGGGTTTTAAAGCAGGGGACTTGAAAGAGCTAGGAAATAGCCCAAAACAGCCAATAAACAACTAGTTACTGGGCTGAGACCACTCCTCCAGGAACAGATAGGCTGCTCAAAGCTCCCCACTCTCACTGGTGAACAGAGAAGCTTCCTCCTATCCAAGTAAGGATATGGGCAGCACAGGAACTTGTACTGAAGTACAGAATTCAGCAAAACCTGAATTCAGGACTAGCACAGTAAAGGCGGGAAAACAAAGATATATTTTTTTGTGAATAAGTTGCGCTCCACCAAAAACCAATAAAACAAAAGAGAAGCTTTGCTCAATTTCCATTGCTCATTAAAATAATAAAAATACAGTTTAAAATACTTTCAACTTGTAAAGAATACTGCAACAAATGCGGGTTTCATCAAAGTACAAATAACATATCTTTACACCAGCCTTATATACTAAAAAATCACCACATTAATTATGCTAATTAAATAATTGTTTGATTGTTGCAAAAATACAAGTTGCTAATTCTAAACCATAAAACCTACTGTTATTTATAATAAAAGTGAGTTTTGTATAACTTTTAGAGAAAGTTTATGAAATGTATGATTTTTGAGGTCATAACCTTATAATTGTATATGATAGTGTAAAAGTTTATAAATAAATTTTAATTTCTATAAATATATTTCTATTGAATAGTTATATTTTAAAATAATATAATATTTAACACATTTAATTAATAAATATATATATGTAAGTGTAAATAGTATAAATTAATAGTTATCCTTTTATGTTTTTATGTTTTTATATACATTGGAATGAATTCACACTCTAAATATAAATCTATAATTGTTTATATTTAAATATTGTTGTTATTAAAATATTAGCATAATATTATATAAAATGTAT
This sequence comes from Protopterus annectens, assembly GCF_019279795.1. NCBI lineage: Eukaryota > Metazoa > Chordata > Ceratodontiformes > Protopteridae > Protopterus > Protopterus annectens. The sequence goes on from NC_056745.1 coordinate 1,093,472,820, forward strand.
AAAAATGTATGTTAAATATATAACTTAAATAATATTATGATAAAACATACTAAAAGTTGACATTCTTCAAAATCATATGTTACATATAGTCTAATGCTTAGGTAAACATGGTTAATAAAAGCAATTTATAGTATTTTGACATTTAATATTAATGGATGACCAATCTTAATAACCATTAGTGCATCATGTACATTGAAGTGTTTTCTAACAATCACTCATAATATAGTGCTTTATTAGTTGATTTTTGTACAACATGAAAATATGTTTATATATGTTCTTGTATGTTATTGTTTTCACTTTTAAATGGCATATATAGATTTTGAGTTTGTTAATTATATTTGGTAAGAACCTAAGCAAATACATATAGATTTGTATTTCAGGATACTAGCAATACTGATATGTCCGTTCAGCCCTGGTGTGGTACTAGCATTAAATCGAAGTTGCCAAAGGCACTCCTTAGTTAACAATAGGTTATCTAGATCCCCTTCCTTTTCCCAGGGATTATGTATTCTGTCTATTATAAAAAAGATGAATCTTTTAAAATTACAACATGTAGTACTGTGAACATATAGAGCATTAGTTTCCTTTTTGTGTTTAATGTCTCTAACATGTTCCATAATTCTTTCTTTTAATTTTCTCTTGGCTTTACCTACATAATATACAGGACATGAAATACAACTAGCTAGGTAAATAACCATTTTCGTGTTGCAATTACATTGTCCAGGGCATTGAAGTGTTTTACCATAGTCATACACTATGCAATAGGGTCCATCATTAATGTATTTGCAACTTTTACAGAATCCACATTTCTTCATACTTGATATCTTATATATATGTGCCCTACTTTCAAAAATCTCCTTCAAATTAGTACCCCTACTATATGTTATTCTCGGATGCAAACCCAGGGTCTCTGTGATTCCTCTATTATTGTTTATCACACAATTCCAGGTATCATTTAAAATTGTGACTATTGCCTTGGAATTGTCGTTGTAAGGTATAATAAATGAATCCTTCTTACTTGTAGATTCTTGTTCCTTTAATCTTATATTTGTTCCATTACAGAGTATCGGTTTAAATTTTGTGTCCCTGTTATTTGACACCTCATAAATTATGGAGTCTAACAAATTTTTTGGATAACCCCTTTCAGTGAACATATCCTTTAGTAGTCTGCTTTCTTCCAAGAAGTTTTGGTCATTACTGATAATACGTGAAAGCCTAACCATTTGGCCTTTCACCAAGTTTTTCTTCTGAAAGTAGGGGTGATAACTTTCATAATGCAAGTAACTATTTGAATATGTTTTCTTGCGGAAGATGTTTGATTCGATCTTACCATTTATGTTGTACATTTTAATGTCTAAGTAATCACACTGTTCAAAATATGTTTGAAATGTAAATTTAAGGAAACTAGTACTTGTGTCTAAATGGTGTATAAAATCTTTTATGTCACTTACTTCTCCTTTCCAGAAGATTAAAATATCATCCAGAAATTTAACATAAAAAATAATGTTCTCCCAGTATCTAGATGTAAAAACATTTTCGGTTTCCCAGTGTGCTAGGACTAGATTGGCATAAGTGGGGGCACACCTAGCCCCCATTGCTACTCCTGTACATTGTTTGTAATATTCCCCTTCTAGGAAAACATAGTTGTTATTTAGAATCATTTCCATGAAATCTACTAAAAGTTTTCTTTTGACAGTGTGATATCCACTATATTTATCTAAAATTCTCTCAAAGTATGTCAATCCTTCATTATGTGGTATGACACTAAACAAGTTAATAACGTCAACCGTTACCATAATATATTTGTCTCCTGTGTAGTTTTCATTAAAATTTCTAAGTTTTTCTAAACAATGCCAGGAATCTTTGATTATGTGTGGGAAATTCATGCTGATACCCTTACAATGTACATCAACAAATTTAGCTAAAGTTTCTAGTTTAGAATTTTTTGCTGACACAATTGGTCTGAAAGGTGGGTTTTGTGTGTTTTTGTGTACTTTAGGTATACCAAATATCGTAGGGGTGATCGGATATTCAACAACTAGGAAATTATATTCTTGTCTATTGATTATGCTTTCCATCAAGTAGTCATAAAGTAACCAGTCTATCTTTGTATATGCTCTTTGTACCTCATATTTAGAAACTTTTCTGTATGTTTCTTCATTTTCTAACATGGTTACCATTTTGTTAATATAGACTACCTTTGACATGATCACAACACCACCTCCCTTATCTGGCTTCATGATTCTATATTTGTTGTTACCACAAAGTTCAGCTACACAAAATCTCTCAGTGTCAGTTAAGTTATCTTTTTTCAAATGTTTTTTCCTTAATTGTCTACGTATTTGGGACTCACACAATGATTCAAAAACTTGTATAACTGGGTTACTAGGTGGTACAAATGTACTAGATCTTTTAAGTGTAATAAACCTTGTATCGATGTTGACCTCACCAGGTGTCTGTTCCTTAGCAAAAAACATTTTTAGGTTCAATAACCTCACATACAGTTTCAAACTAATGAGAATTTTACCTATGTCACTTTTAAAATATGGAACAAATGTGAAGCCCCTTTTAAACAAAGTAATGTGACCTTGGTTCAAATGTAATTCACTATAGTTATATATATTAAAGCCACCATTAGTAATGACATCACAAACTTCCAGGTTAGTTGTTTCAAAATTGTCAACTGTTAAATCAGTGTCACTAAGATCATTAAAATTTATCATTTTTCTCATACCAGGATCCAAAGGAGGGTTACTATGTTCATTCATATTTTCACCCATAATGTCAATATAAGTAGTGTCATTTGGTACGTCACATACATTAGCATTGAGTGTAGCATTTAATAGTAATGGGAATTTGTCCTGAAGTGTGTTTTCCTTCCTTGGTTCAGATGATGGTTTTTCCCCCCTTGATACCTGTCTTTTATTCTCTCTGACCTCCTTAATGGAGGTTGATCTAAAAAAACATCATTATCTCTATAAGCATCCATTTGCATTGCATTTCCACTGTAATGTCCATAGTTATTTCCACCATTGTTTACATTAAATACAGTTTTGTCCCTGTTCAATTCATGATTCACATCATTATTAACAGAAAAATTTGCTTTGTCATGATGCTGTACAGATAATTTAAAGTCCTTAAAATGATGGTATGCCCTCTTGTTAGTATAGTCATTACTGTCCCTAAACAATTTTTTGTTCTTATATTCTAAACCTCTCATAACAAAACTGTCAATCTCCTTTAGAACATTGTCCATCCTGTGTTTATTATGTTCAAATAATAAATCATTCTGGATGCTGTTGTCCAGTTCTATTAATTTTTCATTCAGTTTAGTCAGTCTATGGTTGTTGTTTTTAATTATCAATTTTAATAATTCAAGACCAGTTTTGTCATATAGTGCTAACAGTTCATCAAAAACGACACTATCATAGCTGAAACCAAAAGGTAATTTAAATATACGCAAACCTTTTGGAACCTGCTCCAGTTCCAGGGACCTTTCTAAGAATGCGTTGTCCATTTGTATGGTTTTGAACTGCTTCAGCATTTTTTCAAAGTCCACAATCTGTTGATTTAAGGAGCCCATGTCCTTCATGCTCCCCCTAGGTATATTTTTAAAAGATGGTGCTTGTAAAATAACATTAATGTTTTCCCATCTCCGACTGTGAGTATTAGCATCTCTCCCGTCTCCAGCATTCAAAATCGCACTCTCAGGCATACCGGACCTCGTATTCACTGCCTTCTTCCTTGTGTCACCCTTAGAAGAGTTCGATGAACCATTGCTGGCCGACGGAACAGTAGGACTGTTACCCGGTGTAGAGTGAAGGGTAAATAGTTGTTCCTGTGATTCCGTTAAAGTGATGCTGAGATCCGCATCGTTGTTTTTGTTTTTATTAATACAGTTTCCTTGAATTAACTGTATTAGTCTTTGCGTCACTTCCAAATGCTGCTTAAGTAGTGCCTCCATACCAAAATGTGAAAATGTCAATGCCGGTGTAAAGATTCTTAAGAAATTAAAGTTCCAAGAAAAGTTTCTTCAAAACTAGTAATAAAACAGCAATACTCCGTTTTAGATGTTCCGTAGTAGTGTGGCTGAAAAGTTTCCTTGATGCCCTGGAATCACGATCACGGTTGTGAATAAGTTGCGCTCCACCAAAAACCATTAAAACAAAAAAGCTTTATTGCTCACACAATTTCCATTATAAATAATAAAAATACAGTTTAAAATACTTTCAACTTGTAAAGAATACTGAGCGCTTTCACCCGCTCAACAAATGCGGGTTTCATCAGAGTGCAAATAACATATCTTTACACCAGCCTTATATACTAAAAAATCACCACATTAATTATGCTAATTAAATAATTGTTTGATTGTTGCACTACGCAAAAATACAAGTTGCTAATTCTAAACCATAAAACCTACTGTTATTTATAATAGAAGTGAGTTTTGTATAACTTTTAGAGAAAGTTTATGAAATGTATGATTTTTGAGGGCATAACCTTATAATTGTATATGATAGTGTAAAAGTTTATAAATAAAATGCATAATAAGTACGTGCACTTTTAATTTCTATAAATATATTTCTATTGAATAGTTATATTTTAAAATAATATAATATTTAACACAGTTAATTAATAAATATATATATGTAAGTGTAAATAGTATAAATTAATAGTTATCCTTTTATGTTTGCCTGAAAAGTATAGGGAACTACTTATTGACTGATCAGAAAGGACCAATAGGGAGTATAAGAGGGTGTAGTGCTTAAGTTTATTAGTGTTTACCTGTAAGTTTACTTATATGAGCAAGTGCTGGTCTTTAGAAAGAAAATAGAGTGTTTATTTTGACATTTAGAGCAGTTCTAAGGGAAAAAGTGAAGAGCAGACTTTGTGGAGCCGGAAATAGTTTAAACCCATTTAAGCGGCCCTGAGTTGGAACAATGCTCAAAATCACACAAAGCCAAAGTGGGTTTTAAAGCAGGGGACTTGAAAGAGCTAGGAAATAGCCCAAAACAGCCAATAAACAACTAGTTACTGGGCTGAGACCACTCCTCCAGGAACAGATAGGCTGCTCAAAGTTCCCCACTCTCACTGGTGAACAGAGAAGCTTCCTCCTATCCAAGTAAGGATATGGGCATCACAGGAACTTGTACTGAAGTACAGAATTCAGCAAAACCTGAATTCAGGACTAGCACAATAAAGGCGGGAAAACAAAGATATATTTTTTTGTTTTTTTTCTTTTTTTTAGGTCAGTATCATAGGCAGAAAAACACAGTAAATGCTTTGCACAGGCTAGCGCACTTGAGTGGGCAGCCTTAACAGTTAAATCAAACAACAAGCAATGACTTTAAAGTGCAGGTAAGCAAAAAATGCAATAACAAGCTTATTAAGGTATTACAGCAGTCACAAACTCGCTTTTTGGCGAGAAAATGCAGTCACTAATGAAAAGGTAGCAAAGAAATACTTAATCAGGTAGTACTCACTCTTTTTCATCTCTCTGCTGCTAGCACCACTCTGCAGGACCATGAGGAACTTGGCTGAGTTGGAACAAGTGCAAAAACTGTGCCAAAGTGCGTTTTAAAGCAGGGGACTTGAAAGAGCTTGCTTGTATGCATTGTGGTCAGCAGCCGCACACCTAGCACAATCTGTAGACACTGCATTTGTCACATATCAGGCTCGTGTACTGATAAGATATGCGGTGATGTGGTCCCATGGCAGATCAAGGATGTGTGTGTCAAATCAATAAAGGTGTGTACATCCCCCATAGCAATGGTATGCTCTGATGGTTGTCAGTGTAAGAGTACTGGAGTGGTCATACATGGTCTGTTGATGTTGACAGCTGTAAATCAGGCATTCACCAATAATAACTGTCCACATATCATCCCAGGTATGTCTTGCTGGAAAACATAGGGACTGTGAGAAGTAAAGCCGACATAACTGACACAGTACTACACATTCCGCAATGGGATGTACACCTGTGAGTTGTGGTGCACAGTACATGGCAGGGTACAGAACAGGTGCAGAGGAGTACTGTGTACATGGGTGCAGTGTTATCCAGGGGAAGGGTCATCACCTAGTGATGCAGCACATGCATCACACACATGTGTACTGTTGCTAACAGGGATTGACTATAGCTGAACTGCATGCTGTTCTGTACCATATGTTCTGCATGTTGACAGATGAGAAATAGGAAGACTGTGTGTACTATCATTGTGCAACCTCACCTGTATATGTGTGTGTGTGTGTGTGTGTGTGTGTGTGTGTGTGTGTGTGTGTGTGTGTGTGTGTGTGTGTGTGTGTGTGTGTGTGTGTGTGTGTTTGTGTGTGTGCATCCTGCTGGTTAGTTAGTTTGTCTGAAGTGTCACTCTGGTGAAGTGGAGGGAGGTAAATGCATGTAGGATGCGTGTGTGCATGTGTGTGTTTGTGTGGGTGGCCATGTATGCATATGTGTGATTGTGGGGTGTTCATATGGCTGTACCTCCCTTTGGGACCGAGCAGTACATGGACTGCCACATTGCACACCAGGAATACCTGTCATGTGTGTAATCACAAAACAGCAAATAGTATAATATGGTCTGTAGCATGGAACAGTCATCCATAGGGAAGGTAGACACCATTTACACCCTTAATATCATAGTCAGCAGAGAGGACACCTACAACCCATGTATGCAGCACTACAGATGCATTGGGGAAGTACTAGTCAACACCAGGGAGTGTATCCAGATATTACAGTTGTTACATGATAGGCAGGAGGAGCAGCATATCTGGCATGTACTGAGCATTACATACACATGACACACCAGTGTAGGATATTATGGATACAACTTAGTAACCCACACATATAGGGGCTATGCACATCATGTCTGGACATACAGAGTGTGGATACTGAATGACAGCAGTGAGGCCATGTAAAACCACTGCACACAGGTCAGGCAAGTAAAGTAGCAACAGGTCTTGTATTATGGCCGCTTGTGTGGGCATTTAGAGGACTGAGATTTTAATGAGTGGTATCAATGTGTGTATGTTAACAAGTGTGATGCAGGATGGGGTAACACATGGACATATTCATGAGACTGTCTGTAAAGCCATGGTCAGGTAGGTATTACGAAGATGTGTGTGTGTGTGTGTGTGTGTGTGTGTGTGTGTGTGTGTGTGTGTGTGTGTGTGTGTGTGTGTGTGTGTGTGTGTGTGTGTGTGTGTGTGTGTGTGTGTGTGTGTGTGTGTGTGTGTGTGTACTAAGCAATGCCGTACAGGTTTTAAAGTGAATTTATTTTTTCACCCACAGGTTGCGAGGTCGGTCAGGGTCCCTCCTGCATGCAATCTGATTTTGGTGTCCATACAGACACCGAAGATGATGATAGTACTGTTGAGCACAGGTGGGGTTGTCAAGGGCCAACACTGCGCCAACATTGGACATCCCCTTTTTAGCCACCCCAACCCCACACACAGTTGCAGTACCTACACCTACCATATCATCAGTGGCCATAGCAGAGGAACAGCTGGCGTTTGGCGGCAGTGCACAGGAAAGTGTCGTAACCATGCCTACTGTGTCCAGTCACAGCAGGCATAGCCGGATCTCCAGTAGGGCATCACATAGGTGGATGTCCCAGGGTGCTCGTGGTAGGGCCACTGGACATCATGCTCCTGGCGTAGGCAACACAGCTGGTACCAGCAGGTGCATGTTTCAGGCTGTCATGGCGGTGCAGGCACGTATGGAACGTTACACCAGATAGGGCCTGAGGCTGTAGAGGGCTGCTCTCGCATCTGTAAGCGACAACATCCATGAACTCTCGGTTGCCATCCGTGCTTATACCGTGCACGCAGATAGATGGCATGATGAAATGATGGACCTCATCGGACGTGGTGTGTCCGTGCTTCAACATGTGGTGGGGATGTGGCAATGCCATGTGGATATGGGCCAGCAACACCAATATCTGGCAGTCAACATGGACATGCTGGGACACCAAGGGGCTCCCGTAGTGGCAGTAGCAGCCCCAGCAGTGTGTGGGGGGGGTGCTGTCCACACCACATAACAGCAGGCCAATTGTCATCAGCAGGTGAGAGTAGCACATCGAGGCCTGTACCTGGCCATGCTCGTGGAACCCCTGGCAGGCACAGTCCACATGTCTATGGCCTTAGGCAGTGAACTGCACACCCTGCCAGGTATGGTATGCAGCTGTCCATAAACACCTGTGTAGGGCAGCCAGATGGCAGAACTGTGTGCATGAATACCCACATACTATGCAAACACACCTAGGGCAACCCCATACCTACACACACCACATCACCTCACCCAGCTCTCCACAGTACACCCCTCACCCACACACAGATTGTGTCAAATGTATGGCCCACCCTCGGCCTCTGGCAAACCAACATGACACCCTGTGCATATGATGATACCTGTGCCACATCCCTGTCATCCATACCATCAATGCAGGGACAGGCTGATATCGTTCTGATGCACACAGTGACTGCACTACAGTGCACCACAGTACTGCATTGTAACATGTTCTGAGGAGTAGAGTGTAATGCATATATGGCAGGTAATGATGCCTTTTAGCTGTTAGTTACACTGGTTGGATGTGCTCTCTATAATGTTATCCATTTGTGTTGTAGGTGTACATGTGTCAGCAAGAGGATGGTCTGCAGTCATATTTCACAATGGGGTATGTCACTGTGGTGACACCATGGCTGTGACATATCTGGGGTACAGTTTAACACATGTCACAGGTTATTAAACTGGTTATTGCCTGTGCCACATGGATGGGTGGCCCACTGAGGCGTGTATACCCTGCAACGTGATGTAGACCCATCCACATACACGCACACTCTTACTTGGCAACACTGGGAGTAGACCCCTATCTAGCTATGTTGTGATACTGAAGTGTGTGGCTTACATTGCACACACCACACAGCATTTAGGGTGAGGTGTGTCCCAGGTTACATGTTACATGCAGAACATCCCCAGACATGTTCAGTAAGCTAATGGGAGATGTGATGGGTGTATTTGGACAATACGTAGTGTGACATACCATCATATACACATTTACAGACACATAACAGCCAGACACACATACAAGATACCAGGGCCTATCGCTGCTAACTAACCTGACCGTGTGTCCAATGTGTTACAGGTAAGCTGCACACATCACATGCATAACTGGCTTGGATTGTGGTAACAGTTACTTGTATGGTTGATGGTGACAGTGGTAACCATAACATGGTACATGGGACATATACCGGATGTACCTTGGTGTAATGACAGTGTACACAGCACCCATATCCCCCACTGGATATTGTACTCCCTGAAACCCATGATGACACTCTGCCATGCCCACCATCACAAATTGGCCGCAACTGCAATAGAACCCATAGTATACCCCAACAGTAGTACTACATGGATATGCACCTCATGCACATGCCACATGCGTACTAGGGTGTTGCATTATCATGCCTCATCTATGGGCAGCAACAGCACTGTCTGTACTACTGTGTGGCAATGGGTATTGTAATAGGAGTATGTGGCCTCAGAATGCTGTCGTCTACAGATATACAGACATGCACACATACACACACATGCCAGAACACAACGGGTATCCCATGCCTGTCACCCCATTTGTAAAACAATGTTGTGCTGGTACTGCAAGGCTCGTGTAGCTGGTATGGGGGTGAGCTTAACAATGTACAACAATAGCAGCCACAACTGACTATGGCAATAGGTGTTGCGTTGGTTGTGAAGGCCCACATGGAATTCCCAAATACAGGTGTGCTAACACGCAGACACTGCTATACTCAGTCATGCACACGTACACATGTGTCAGTACAGGGGTTCATCCATGCAGGTGGTCATAGCTGTGTGCCTAGCTATTGTTCAAGGGGAGATGGGTTGTGTAGGGGTTGTGTGTACAGTGTTATCCTGCCACCTGCCAGGTGGTAGCTGGCATCTATCAACAGACACTACTGTCATGACCCTCAGGGTGTGAATGACATGCATCAGCCAATCCTCCAGGTGCCTCCTGCACGTGGCCACTGAGGTGATCAAGTTGACATGTATGCAACATGCATTACAACACATGGTTATTGTCTGTAATGGTGACCTGTACCCAAGCATGTTCGGGTGATTGTGGTAGTGTAGTGGAGGTACCTGTGGCATGTGGTGTGTACAGGGTGACATCTCCTATATGTGCCACTTCTTACACAGCTGGGCAGACATGTCAATGTCAATCAAGCTTAGGTTTCATGTACATATCCCAGCTGGATACCTGCCATCTGCACATCTGTACAGGGACTGACAGTCATCAGCTTGGCAAGTAGCTATGCAATAACATGAGTGTGTTGACAGATAGATGTCTGACAAAAATATGTATGCCATAACTACATGTCAGAAGCCCTCAGTAACATGCTGTACAGAAGGTAGTCTACAGTTACATTCCACATGATGGATCATTATCCAGTAAGTAGTATATACTGTGACACAGCTCACACACCAGGGATACAACAGGAAGGCCTCAGAGTCCAGCTATGCCTGCAGGTGTGGCTGTTGTCAGAACTACATTTAGCACTCTGCTCTTGCCTAGGTAAGCACTGTCAACAGTAGTATTGCCATGATACACTACATGCCAGTGTGACAGCATGTACCCTGGACTACTACCCCTCTATGTAACACATTCACATGGATAACAGTGCTGTACAGGCCACATATACATCCGTACCACACACATGACACTCATACCCCTTGCTACCACAATGACAGCACATAGGCGCATGTATTATACATGGCATTACATACACTTATTGCAGATGTCATTACCCTGCTATGTTATCAGACTGTGTGGTGTGACCTGGTTACCAGGGCTAAGCCATGCTTAGCAAGTCTCAACATTGCTGCAATATAACAACTGAGCTGATTTGCGCATGAGTAACCGAAGCCTACACTGTGTAAGCGCCCGAACATTTACCCATAGCTTAGCACTGCTTAGCTTCATGCAAACCCACTCAAATGTGTTTAAAGCTACCCAAAACTGCCTTAACCACTCTGTATCCAACAGCCCTTGTTCTGTCTAGCAATGAAATGAACAGACCTTGCAGGTCTTGAACCCAAGATGCTGTACACTAAAGTAACAACACTTACCCACTACACCATAACCACTGTGAAGACAGCTGTTGTTTTACCAATATAGCTGTCAATACACATATTGAGTAGTACTGAACAATTGCCTTTACTTTCTAAATTGTGTAGTCCTTGTTATTAATATGACTGCTGTATCACATATGTTGTTTTATCATAATGTCCACATAGCAGATAGATACAGTGAAATACATCTGGAAGGTATACACAACCCAGAGGTTTACACATGACAGGAATATGGTTATATACATATAATAGGTCTATATATGTCTACATGTAAATACACATGTATACTCATACATATGTCTGTATACACATCTGTATATATATATATATATATATATATATATATATATATATATATATATATATATATATATATATATATATATATATATATATATATATATATATATATATATATATATATATATATATATGTATATATATATATATATGTATATAAAGATATATGGTCTATATATGTCTACATGCAAATACACATGTAATACTCATACATATGTTTGTATACACATCTGTATAGTACAACTTATATATGGCCATATGTACATCTCTTTGTATGTATATATATATATATATATATATATATATATATATATGTATATACATATATGTATACATCGATATATGCATATATATATATATATATATATATATATATATATATATATATATATATATATATATATATATATATATATATATATATATATATATATATATGCATATATCGATATATGTATATATAGCTATATTTGTATGCACATAGTATGTGTACAGTTATGCCTAGTTATGTTGGTATATATGTAGAGATGTACAACTATATGTGCATATGTATCTATTCTGATATACCTACTACTGTCAATATATATGTACGTATATGTGTATATGTATCTCTATCTGTATATGTGTAGGCATATATTGGTCTGTATAGGTATATATCTAAATGTTTATATGTGTGTATATATATATATATATATATATATATATATATATATATATACATATACATATACATCTATGTATGTCGATATGTATATGTGTATATATCTATATAGATATATGGATAATTAGATATGCATATATGCTCACTATATGTCTTGAGAACATGGAGTGGAGCCCTACCTCAGCCACAATAGTCCCAACTTCGTAGTGCAAGGGGATGTCAGGTATGTATTGTAGGTATATTTGTAGACTATTGCTACTGTAATAGGGATCGTCTTCACAGACATGGTGTGTGTGGGAGGTCACATCTGCTTTTAACATGTGCACCATTGGCTACTGACAGACATCCTAAGGACATCATAGTACAGTACCACTGCTAGCACAGTAATGCTCCTGTGGACTACAGCAGAGATATGGCCAATATATGTGGACAGCCTGACACACTCTGGACAGTCCATAGGTATACACAGAACCCCTTAGTGCAAGACATGTGGACCAAGCCTGACAATGTGGATGTTAACAGCCATGTAGATGGGTATAACACATAACTACTGGTATACATTTGCCCCCATAGGTTATGCCTTCACACACCCCTGTCTGTCCTGACACATAATAACTGCTGGTACAGAGATGCCATGGCCACATACTACCCACTACTTATTGACATACATCTGTACAGCATCCCACTGCTTTGTCTGACATACATGACTGTTATGGTGGCCCAGTAGCAGTACATCTGGCAAGTATCTGGACATGACATCTCACTGGGTAAGTACACTAAGCTGCTAGGCATGTAACAAAGCACTGTGCAGGCTACAGGCAGACTGGCTCAACACTGGCCTACATTTCCTATGGGGAATACACATGTACCTGCATATATAGCAAACTCTACAGGCATGTCACAGCACCGAGTAGCAGACACCTGTGTGAAATTGCATAACCACAACCAATGTGAACACAGCCACAGCCACATATTGTAAGCTAGCGTAATATTACAGTATATGGACTATCTGTTCAACACCATCCTCATATGTGCCACTCACACACTACCCCTACATATACTGGGCCACTACACAGTGTGGTCCGATGCCTGTCTGTGACATGGGACATGTGTGGTTTGGCCCTACAAACATGTAAGCTGATAGGGTAACATACAGTGGAGCAGCATTTAACATCAGAATGAACAGGACCAAGAGTAATGATCTCTACCACAGTCTGTACACAGGCCAAAGTACATATTAATAATACACACACTGTTGACAATCACCATAAGTACACAGACCTCAGTACTGTACACACAACCACAGAATGTCCAGGTTATGTCATCAAATATAACCCCTACAACATGTGTAGCAGTCTGCTATCTCACTGGCTTGTTATGAGATATGATGTCAATAAATATGGTGTACAGCACATATGCACCTCTTACTGCGTGACATATGTACGAAGGCTGACAGAGCTGTGGCTGGGGGCACAAACACAGGGCCAATATTGACATGTTGCTGTGATAACCTCATACATTTACTGTTGTAACAGGGTTTGTTGCAACATTTGTCCTATGAGGGATATGAAGTCAGCAACTCTCATGGCTGTCACCATCTACAAACTGCAATCCTCACAATACCTTCTGAAGTTCACAGATAGGTGCTCTCTGGGTAACACAAGAAACAATAGGCACCACACAATTCCCAGTCTGCAGATGACCCTACAGATGGGGGGTTCCTCATAAACATAGCAATGAATGTACAGGTATTAAAACATGTAGGACAGCTATATCCACACACACACCATGTTAAACCAACATTACTCCAATTGCAGTATAGCAGCACTTACAGTCTGTAGTCAAGTCAGGCACATCCCCCTCCTGTGTGTTGGCCTGTTTCCACAGTGTATGTTGTTAGTGGTAAATCCCCAATCCATCTGTGATGCTGTTTGCCAAACAACAGCTCTAGTTCCTACTCACAGTGCATGATAAGGCCCAACACCAACATGATGTTCTTATATATTGGAGTGTGTTTCTATGCAATTGGCTATGGGAATGTTACCACAGCTGTTCCACATGCAATCAGCTAGAGAAGGGCTGCAATTCGTGCAGAGGCCATCAGCTGACCATGAGCATCACTTACAATACACAAGCTGCTGCCTAAGCAAAGCAGGTGTAGGTCTCCACATCCACCAGAGAGGGAGTGAGAGAGGCAGACAGAGGAAAAGTAAAGTCAGGGAGGGGTGGTAGAGTAAAACTTAAGCATGTTTGTGTCACACACCTACTACCACAGGGTATCAAACCCCTGATGACTATGTAGTGCTATCACATTTCTATGCAGTTATCGGATGCACCACATAGGTTACATATTGAGGAGCCCTCAAAACATATATGTGATGGTGAGTGGCATCTGCAACAGGGATATAGTAGCAATACGGTAGGTGTAGTACACATGCCTGTCCACATGAACAGGTACCAGTATCAACACAGCCACACTCTCACAGAGACACACACACATTGACACACATAGCAGAGCCAGGAATACAACTCATCACTAGTGAGATTGCCACAACACATTACTGCGCAGGTATCACATGCACCACAGGGGTCACACAGAGGTTATAACGTACAGAGCCATGTCCAACCCAGAATTGTTGAACATGCTCCATCTTAGCAAAACCAAATCTACTCGAGCTACACGCTCTAGGGATATAAACCTCAACACAACAATGAATAGAACATGCTAGAGGGATAGATTCCCTTCACAGAGACTTCCCTTACTATGGAACAGGGTCCTGATCTACATAAGACAGAGCCCCTCACTATCACTCTTCAAGAGGAACCTTGATGAGTGGATGGGTAACAGAAAGTTCACACCGGGGATCACACCAACAGCACTACTAGATAGGGGCCAAGGATACTAGCTGCTAGTACAAGGGTCTAGGGAACTACTAAAGGGGCAGTGAATACCGCACAACATGGCTGGGCTAATATATGCCTTCGGGCAGATAGCCCAGTACCAACCTATGAACTTATGAACCTATAAAGGGTATGTGGAAGTGACTGACATTGGACAGCATGCTTCAGTATGCCAATGGGGGTTGTAGTAAGTGTGAATGTGATCATACAACACACACACAGGGTGACAGTACTGACATGCATGGGTGCATTGCTTCACAGGTGTGTAGTGGTTGACTGTGCCACACAGCTATACAAGGCTAGGTGATGGATATACCTTGGCATCAGCCCACACGACAATGGTCTGCATTGTGGCTCAGGGGTGTAGTTTCTGGAATTGCACGCATAGGTGGGTACTGTATTCGCCATCCAGTCACCTGGGTGACTACTGTGTGTGGTCAATGCTGTGCATTGCTTGCCATGTATGTGTTCCTTAGTCCATGACATGGACAGTATCTGGGATGTGCACACCTCCCACATGCATGTACAGTGACATGTGCAACTGTACCTGGGGTGTCTGGCCCATGTTGTGTACACAGATTATCATCAGATGTGCAAGTCCTGGCCTCATGTGGTGGGAACTGGTAATGGGCAGCAGGTTTACCCTGTACCTACATTGATAGCATGATACCCGCATTCCTTGGTGTCAGTATCATCTGTCCATACAGTGCATGTTTTCAGGCATGGTATGTTCTTTGTGAGTCATATTTGATGGCACCACAGGTGTTACAGGTGTCCAGTGGGCAACATGGGGAAGTTGCACTGTCAGCATGTACGTGCCTATTGGACAGATGGACAGGGTGTCATGCCCTCTGTAGCCCACTGCCATCACACCATATTTAATATCAGTGGGCAATATGCAGGGCACTACCAACATAGCGGTTGTTGCCTAAGCAAGTGTGTGTGTATGAGACATGGGTTGAGCGTGTTCACTGGGTAATACTACAGTTGCTAACTTTGTTTGCCTGGCCTTGATGTCACATGCATGGGTATGGATTTGCACCCCAGCCTCTTGGCTTTTTCACATCTGTTATTCTTGTATGGTGGACATTGTGATACATAATAGGGCCACCATATAATAAATTTGAAAAACCCGCTCCATATTGAGCCCAGTTGTTACACACTCACACCACTTCCACAGAGCATATGAGTTACAAACACACACACACACACACACACACACACACACACACACACACACACACACACACACACACACACACATACACACACACACACCTGTCATGTCTGGGATTAGAACTCCTACCTAACTATTTTATTACATTATAATACTACGCAGTTATAGGACATGACACAGAGATTACTGGAGTACTCTTTCCCCAAAGGTGAATTTCACATTGAATGACATCAACAGGATTGCCAAAGAAGGGCATTTGAATTGTAGTGACTGTGGCTAGGCTAAAATGCATTGTTCCCTACACAGACATTGAAACACACACAAAACATCCACAACCAACATGTGTGGGAATAGAACCTCTACCACAGTTCTATATCACACTACAACATGAAGCTGGTATAGGACACACCATGGGGATTACTGATGTATTCCTTCCCCAAAGGTGTATTTCACAATGAATGATAGCAGGATTGCCAAAGTAGGGCATTTGAATTTTAGTGAGTGTGGCTAGGCTAAAATGCATTGTTCCCTACACAGACATTGAAACACAGACAAAACATCCACAATCGATGTGTGGGAATTGAACCCCAACCAGAGTTCTATATCACACTACAACATGAAGCAGTTATAGGCCACACCATGGGGATTACTGGAGTATTCCTTCCCCAAAGGTGTATATCACAATGAATGACCTCAGCAGGATTGCCAAAGTAGGGCATTTGAATTGCAGTGATTGTGGCTATGCTAAAATGCATTGCTCCCTACACAGACATTGAAACACACACAAAACATCCACAACCTACATGTCTGTGAATAGAGCCCCTACTAGAGTTCTGTATCACACTACAGCATGAAGCTGTTATAGGACACACCAGGGGGATTACTGGAGTACTCCTTCCCCAAAGGTGTATTTCACAATGAATGACATCAATAGGATTGCCAAAGTAGGGCATTTGAATTGTAGTGAGTGTGGCTAGGCTAAAATGCATTGCTCCCTACACTGACATTGAAACACACAATTGCCATGTCTGGGATTAGAACTCCTACCTAACTAGTTAATCACACAACAGCAGTACACAGTTATAGGATGTGTCACGGAGATTATTGGGCTACACTTTTCTGAAAGGTGTATTCACAGTGTATGACATCAGCAGCCTTGACAAAGTAGGGCATTTGAATTGTAGTGAGTGTGACTAGCCGAAAAAGCATTGCTCTCTACACAGATGGTGCCACACACACACACACACACACACACACACACACACACACACACACACACACACACACACACACACACACACACACAGTTTCCATGTCTGGGATTAGAACTCCTACCTAACTAGTTTATTACACTACAGTAGTACACAGGTATAGGACGTGCCACGGAGATTACTGAGCTGCAGCTTTCAAAAAGGTTTATTTCACAGTATATGACATCAGCAGCCTTGACAAAGTAGGGCATTTGAATTGTACTGAGTGTGACTAGCCTAAAAAGCTTGGCTCGCTACACAGACAGAGACACACTCACAAACAGTCACCATGTCTGGGATTCGAACTCCTACCTAACTAGTTTACCACACTACAGCAGTACACAGTTATAGGAAGTGCCATGGAGATTACTGGCCTACACCTTTCACAAGGGTGTATTTCAAAGTGGGTGACCTCAGCAGGCTTGTCATAGTATGGCTATAGGGAAGGCAGTGTGTGTGCATGGGCCATAACCCATTCATCTAGAGGTTGACACACCACATGTGGGCACATGCAGATGCAGGGTTATATTCCACAGGTGCATGTATACGGCTGCTAGTCAACTACTTCCTTGTACAGTCATGTTGCACAGCTAGCACTTGCACTACATAGTCCATCATGCTGACAGATGCCAGTGGTGAAGGTCTAAAGTGAGTGACATCTGAACCTCATGTGGTTGTAGCCATTTGGCTGTGTGCTGGCCGGAACAGGCCTCATAATGAATGGCCCCTTGTGACAGTCACTCTCTTCCACACATCTGTGTATGTCTACTTTTGGCGTATTGTAGTGTGTTGGATATATGCCTGCATTCCTATTCGGTATGTGTGCAAAGCATGAGTGCTGCTTACTGAGGAGTGTCTGCACTAACATCTGCAAATGCCAGATATGTCTGGTCCACTGTTGTTTGCAGACATGGCCTTCATCTGTGTGTGAGCATGTGCAGTATGACCTTTTGGTATGTTGTTGGCTGACATTGCTTTAAATTCGCTAAGTGTGTGAGCATGCCCAGTATGTCCTTCTCGATTGAATGTGCGGATCAATTCCAGCTAGTTTGTACTGCAGTGCAGACCATTGTGTTGTACACCTACAGGTAGCATACTGTTTCTGCAGGGTATCTGTCAATCATTTGGCAATATGTGGACAGACTATGCAGGGGATAGTGTGTACTGTAGGTGATTGTGTCTGTGCTGCTTCAGCTACATGGTACTGCTGTTAGCAGAGATATTCAGACATGTGTACTGTTATACACAGTGATGTTTTCTATCCTCATGTACTGTCAAGTGGACATTCTTGCTCACAGTGATGAATTGGGGGACAAGGGGTGACTGCAGTTGAGTCAATATTGTTGGCAGACACCTACATATTCATGGTAAGTTCTGTCATTCTGGAGGGGGAGCTGCAGACACCTGGTGTTGGGTTTGTGTATCCAGTTCAGCACCTTGATCCAGTGCTGGCAGAGGATTCCATACTTGTCTGCCCATGAACATAGCAGTATGGCCTTATCTTGCTGTGGCAATGCCTCACAACTGTATAGATTTGCACATGTTACCCAGAGGCAGGGGGCCATGGCTCAGAATATTTACCTTATTGTGGTGTACGGGCAGGTGTGTAGCCACCCATTTATGTGTTTGCAGCCAGGGATAGTGTGCACGCAGCTTGGTGTCGGACCCTGCACATTCCATGCTGCCCATGCTCTCACACCTCCCTCTGTTATTCTAACCTCTTCCATACATTATGCATTCATTCTCTGATATTTTCCCTAAGGGTATCACCACATCATAGGTGTGTGTTAGTGTTGTTCCACAGTTCATGCAGTGGGACATGGTGGACATGTTACTGTGGTTTGTCCACATGGCCTTGCATATGGCTTACATGGAGTGTGTTATGTTGTTATTTGGGTGTCCATGACATAACATGCATTGGCAGTACATGTGAGATACAGGCCATTGACAGGCGCCTGTGGGGCATTAGGTGTGGATGCAGGCCAAATGTGGCAGGCCATTGCATTCTGTCAGTCCTACGGTCCCAGGCCACCATACAGTATATTCCCCTGAGGTGGCAGGGTAGATGTAATAGTTGTTCATGCCAATACCTTCTATCAGTCTTGATCAGGTGGTGTGGATGCTGGCAGGGTGCTAACTATAGCTAGGGACACACCTGCATGGGACACCTGCACTGCATGCTGCAGTCTTCCACTATTGCCATATACAGGTAGGGTCGTACTGTACCCATTCCCCACAGCAGGGATATTGCCAGAGAAGTGCCTGTGGGTGGTGTTTGCGTGGCTGGGTGCATGTGTACTATAGACACTACTTGCCTCTGATACACAGATATGCATGGGGCATTACAGTTATGTTGGCATATGCAGGTACATCAGCTGATTCCCGATACATCAGTCCTACCTCCTTTGTGATTTGCAGGTATTCAGGCAGACATCACCGGTATCCCCTACTACAGGTCCTCTTACTGTGATGCATACCTATATGTACAAATCCAAGGGTGTCACTATTTCACTGTGACACAATATATACTGTATGTCTGGGGTTCTTTCCCCTGTGTACTGCTTGTATATCTAGCCCAACAGCCATGCCATAGGTTCATAGATAGGTACTAGACTATTGGCCCTAGGGCCTATACAAGCCTAGCCAAAAAGGTACCCTGGCTTTTGCCACCAAGAAAATTATTTTCCTGTGCCTCTGTCAAGCAGAACCACAGAAGTGATCCCTGGGGTGAATTTCCTATTACCCATCCAATCATCAAGATTCTTCTTGAAGAGTGCTAATGAGGAGCTCTGTTTGACATAGATAGGTAGTCTGTTCCAGAGTATGGGAAGTCTCTGGGACAGGAATCTATCCCTCCAGCATGTTCTGTTTATTGTGGTGACAAGGTTTAGGTCCCTAGAGCATGTAGCTTAGAGGGATTGGGATTTCTTTAAGTGGAGCATGTCCAACACCTCTGGGTTTGACATAGCTTTGTATGTTAGGCAGAGATCGCCTCTGAGTAGGCGATATACGACGGAGTAAAGCTGGAGTTTTTTGAGTCAGTCTGCATAAGCCATCTGTTTGAGGCCAGTAATCCCCTTTGTGAGGGATTTTTGTGGCGTTTCCAGTTGTTGTAGATGTCTTGTGAGGTACATACCAAAAGGGGCGTTGTACTCTATAATGGGTCTAATGAGTGATGAGTAGAGGGGAACAATGACCTCTTTTTTCAGGATGAGAAACCTTTTGTGATGAGGTGTGCCACATAGAAGGATTTTCTGATCACTGTGACAATGTGATTATCAAAGGATAGACTACTTTCCACCTGTGTCCCATGGTCTCTTATCACACTTTCGGTGTTATGTAGACTACTGCCTATGTGGTAGCTCATGGGTACAGCATTTTTACCAAAGGGGATGACAATGCACTTTTTGGCACTGAGCTTCACACCAGGCATCTGTCTCAGTGAGGCTCTTTTGTAGGATGTCCACATCATTAGGAGTTTTAATTATGGCTCATAGTTTGCAGTCATCTGTGAATTTAGTTAGCCAAAGACCTTCTGTGTTAGCCTGTACTTCAGAGAAGTTGATACCAAACAGGAGAGGACCCAGGACTGAACCCTGTGGTACTCCACTTGTCACTTGTCTGAAGTCTGATTTGGAGTCTGCTACTTTCACAGTGTGTGTTCTGTCAGTAAGCCAGTTGGCAACCCATCTTGTGACATAGGGATTTATACCTAGTTTAGTCAGTTTATCTATAATTCCAGAGTGGGGGATGGTGTCGAACGCCTTGGCAAGATCTAAATAGGCTGTGTGAACCACCTTACCCTCATCTATGGCTTTGGTGACTGCTTCAAAGAAGTCTATCAGGTTTAGGAGACATGTCCGCCTTTTACAAACCTGAACTGTGTGGGGTCCAGAGTTTGGAGATCTCCAATGTCTTTGTTTATGAGTTCCATGATGATACATTCCACGGCCTTGCAGACCAGGCTCATCAAGATAATGGGGCTGTAGTTCCTGGGGTCTGTTGTGGCCCCCCTTTGTGGAGTGGATTAACCATCGTGGTGCACCATTCGATGGGCACAAAGCCTAACGTGAGGCTATGAGTGGACATGGTACTTAGGTGGGGTTCCAGTTCATTCTGTAGTTCGTATAGAAGGCAGCCTGGGATGTTGTCAGGTCCCATGGATGCTGTGTTCTTGGCTTTGGAGAGTGAGGTTTTTAACTGTGCAGCCGTGATTACAGGAACTTTGCATTCTTCTGGTATAAAGATGGACCTTTTAGGGTGTGAGAGGGGGTAAAGTTAGTACTGAACCTATCTGCCAGGATGTTGGCAATATCAGGTGGTACTGTATATTTAGTGTCATAACTCAGAGCAGATCTGAGTGTTGCCATTGAGATTCTTGACATAGCTATAGAATGCTTTGTGCTTGTCTTTAGAATCAGTGCTAATTTTGTTTTCATAACTAGCTTTGGAGGATTTTATGAGGAATCTCAGCTTCTTACAGAGGCTGACCAGGGAGTTCCTCCAATCGTGGAATTTTACTCATTTTTGCAACAGTTTCTTTCTTATGTTGTAGAGTTTGTTTATGGCAGAAGACCACCAGATTGGCTTCCTTTTTGTGGAGGATAGCATCTTGGTTCTGTTAGGGATAACACGATCCATGCACTCATGTAAGTGCTTATAAAGTGCATTTGTGTAGGATTCAGCAGTCATACCTCTATTGTCCATCTGCATGGGTGTCGTGAAGTTTGCCACTTCTGTCTTAAGAAGCGTGACGTTGGCTTTGGAGACATTTTTTACGGTTGTTTTCCTAATGGGTGGTGGGAGCGGGATGTGGATGTCTAGGGTGATTAGCTTGTGATCAGATCTGACCAACAAGGAGCTGACCTCTGGTGTGGAACATTGGTCGCCCATGTTGGTGATGACCAGGTCAAGGATATTGATGCCCCTGGTCGGGGTGTGGATAAGTTGATCCAAGGCATTGGAGTTGATTTCCAGAAAACATTGAGCAAAAGAGTTGCTACACAAGTAGTTTTCCCAGTTAATGGTGGGGTAGTTGAAATTGCCCATTATTAGGGTGTTGGGTTGTACCTTAATATTTTCCAGTGTATCAAGAAAAGAGGAGTGGGAATCCTGGGGCATGGTGGGGGGTCTGTAGCAAGTTATAATCTGGATTGCGGTTTTGCCCAGAGTTAGTTGAACTTGGATAATCTCGGATGCATTATGCTGAGCAACTAGCTTAGAGGTGTGGATATCCTTAATGAATATGGACACGCCTCCACCTTTAGTGTTTCAGTCCGGGTTTAGTGGCCGAAAGGTGTGGTATAAATTATAACCTGGTAATGCAGGGGTGCTCTCTGGAGCTTTGAACCAGGTCTCTGTCACTGCACAGATGCCGATGTTCTCCATTTTAAGGAGTGCCTTGAGTGAGTGCATTTTGAAGTTTAGACTTCTAGCATTGAGTATCATTACCCTCAGATTTTGCTTGCTTGTACCTGTTACGGTGGTGAATTTGTCATTTAAACCTTGTCTAAAAAAGGCACTATAGGGGTGGCAAGAGCCTATGGTGACACATATTACCACCATACATTTACAATGGCTTACTGCTAGCATGTGTTATACTGGTGGGGATTGTCTTTTGCACTGCAGTAGCGAGGGCTTGTCCCCGTTATCAGCAGTAGTAGGCAATGGCCACCAGGTCTTACCTCAACATGCATATATACTGACCACTCTCACACATTATGAGATACACACCATCCTAACACACATAGACCTGCATATTGTGCAAATGCTACAACCTATCTTGCTATCTTGGCACCTCTGGCCATCTGTGCTCCACTCGTATTATACCTACTCATACATGTTACTACATTTCTACACAGGACTGGGGGGACACACCTGAGTGTCACTACATTTCCACACTAGATTGGGGGAAGGAGCAGACCTGTCTGCCCCTTCCCCCAATCCAGTGTAGAAATGGATTGTGGGAAGGGGCAGACCTGTCTGTTTCCACATGTCTACATAGGCATGGGGGGGGGCACTCCTAACTGTTACTACATTTCTACAGAGGATTGTGGGGGGGACACCTGACTGTTTTTACATATCTACACAGGATTGGGGGGGCACACCTGACTGTTACTACATTTCTACACAGGATTGGGGGGCACACTTGACCGTTTCTACATGTCTACATGGGAGTGGGGGACACACCTGACTGTTATTACATTTCTACATAGGGTTGTGGGGAGACACACCTGACTGTTTTTACATTTCTACATAGGATTGGGGGGCACACCTGATTGTTTCTACATTTCTACACATGATTGGGGGGCACACCTTGCTGTTTCTACATATCTACATAGGATGGAGGGGCACACCTGACACATGCACACATTTGCTATGACTGTACTGGTATGTCAGGTGCTCCAGGTCATTTTGTATTCTAACATATCATACTGACTAGAGGCATATCAGTGTACTACAGATCTTAGCTTTGGTTGCCCTACAAATTAGTGTCTGACTTCCTAACCTTCAGAACTAACATCCTACTGTCTGACCTGCTGTAGTCTGTCTGTGTAGGCCTGGGGGGGGTTACCAATAGGCATCATTCAGATGCCATAGCACAGGCTCTGTTTGGGTTTGTCTACACCTGTCCTGCTGGCTGAGACTGTTGTTGGGTATGTGAACCTCCCTGACTGGCATGTGTGAGTCATATGGACACACATGTCACCCAACACATTTCCTACTGTGGGTTTTGTCACCCTGTGTAGTACTGGCTACTATGGTGACTTCAGTATGTGTTACAGATGTCATGGTGCCACTATAGGTGTCTACTATCTGCTGCCATAGCATTCACCCACCCAATTCCCTTGCATTCTCACATCCATACCATAGATAGAGGTAACGACACATTCTACTCCATTTGACAATTGGTAGGTTGATTGACTTACCTTGTGTGGGAGTGGGACAAATATTTGCCCCATCTGTTGTTTGCTTACAGAGAGGTTCCCCAGGAATCCACAGGTTTTTCACCCTTTGAGTTGCTGTATGGGCATAGGGTGAGGGGACCTCTAGATTTATTTCAAGATGAGAGGGAAGGTGAGTGTGAGTCTCACAAGGAGTCTGTTGGACACCCTTTTAAGGGCATTTTAGTAGCTGATATTATTAACTGGGTGGTGCCACTAATTACTACCATATAGTCTGGGCAAAGGGGCACAACTGAAGAATCTGTGTCAGCCTTTCCCAGGAGTGTCTGTGAAGTTGTATAAATACTTATCTCAAAGTGTGTGTGTGTGTGTTGTGTCAGCTACTTGGCAGGGACACGAAGCACTGGTTGGACAGAGAGGGTACTGGAGGATTTAGCTTGCCCAGTTAGGCTGAGACCTGGAACCTATAACTGTGCCAGTGGGGAGTCTTATTGGGAACCTCGTGAGCAAAAGAGCAACCAGCTTCAGACTGACTGTGATCTCTGTGTGCACTTAAGGGAAATTGTACCTTACTGTGTGTATTAAATATCCTTTCCTCTTCTAGGAGACGACCTCCCTGGTGTTAGTGGTGAGGATTGAGGCTCCTTGATTGCTGGGCCAGAGCACAGTCATCACAGGGGAGTTATTAGATTTTAGTTTGTGTCTAAGGAGAAAAGTGGGATTGGGGTCACTGAGAGAGTTAAGCAGTGTTGGGCTGATTTGTTAGGATTCAGTCTAATATGGATTCCCTTTTTGTGGACTTATCAATGGGTATGGGTGATTGCATGAGTTGGGTGAAGTTATATAGGTTAATGTGGTTGATGGGTGTTGAAGAGTGGATAGAGTTCCAGTCGATGTTGACATCGTCTAGCAATATTTCTTGGGGAAGGGCGTGGAAGGCCCAGTGAAGTATTGACTCTAGGGTGGTCAGGTTGTTACCTGGGGGTATATAAATCCCGAGTAAGTTTCAATGCTTGTGCTAGTGAGTTTTGCAAACATAGTTTCTGCATTTATATACATATAGGTATATATGTATAGAGAGAGAAAGAGAGAGAGATGTGTATGTATATCTGTCTGAGCACGGCCAAGTGTGTGTGTGTGTGTGCGTGTGTGTGTGTGTGTGTGTGTGTGTGTGTGTGTGTGTGTGTGTGTGTGTGTGTGTGTGTGTGTGTGTGTGTGTGTGTGTGTGTGTGTGTGTGTGTGTGTGTGTGTGTGTGTGTGTGTGTGTGTGTGTGTGTGTGTGTGTGTGTGTGTCTTTGTGTGTGTGTTTATGTAGTGTATGACTATATGCCTATATCTATATCTACCTATAGTGATTTATCTTGAGATTTTGAGTTGTAAATATTTTGATATTCAGTCTTTTGAGCATTCGATCTTCTGAAAGGGATACATATACATACATAGGGAATTTAGTAAAGCCTACATGGTCCTTTTCATCAGGTAGGCATTGTGGCATGCT
Source organism: Protopterus annectens (assembly GCF_019279795.1). Classification (NCBI taxonomy): domain Eukaryota; kingdom Metazoa; phylum Chordata; order Ceratodontiformes; family Protopteridae; genus Protopterus; species Protopterus annectens. The sequence continues at coordinate 1,093,498,643 of NC_056745.1, forward strand.
GCTTACATGAAAGTAAGCAGATGTGTGATCCAGGAAGCACTGCTGGGCAGTGCTCATGCACGCGCCAACAGGGGAAGTTCAGTGGCATGCAAATAACCTCATAAGCAGATGAATCTCATGCAAATGTGCCAGGTATAGTGATTTAGCAAGCAGATAGTCAGCCCTGCAGACCCTGTGTCACTGTCTGTAGTGTATATGGAAAAATCCCTTTTACAGGAATGTAGACAGACAAAAGGGGCTGTAACAAATGTAGATAGATGGACAGAAATGGCATACCACACACAGATATGAGCAAAAATATCCTCTGTGTGTCTCAAAAGTTACAGAAAATATGTTAAACTAATTTTTTTTTAATAATCTGGGCATGTTTCCATGGCATGCTGCAGTGTGCAAACATGCCTTAAAAAATTAAAAATAAAAAGGTGGAAATAACAAAATTAATATTATGAGACATAAATTTATTACAGGACCCTGCGTGGAGTATCGACAATGGAGCATTGGTGCTGTTCTAACATGGTAGGGTTTGGAAGCATGTAGTTTTCAGGTTGTGAGCACAGATCCCTATGCAAATGAGGTGGAGTTACTGAGTAGCATAATGGAGTAATTGTGTCCTCATATCTCCTCCGTGTAGGCAGACAACCATGATGGTGTCCACACAGGAGGTAGCTGACATCAGGAGAGGATGTGTCCAATAACTACTAAGCTGATTGGAGCTTAGCTGCACGTGCTTGTGCAGTGCACTGCCATGCTGAGCGTGGAAGTTTGGGGGGGGGGTGTCCACTGACTGCTAAGCTTTGCTTACCTACTGGGCACGCATTTGCATGGCATGTCACATTGCTGAGAGTATCTAAAAGGCAATGAAGTATTAATTCATTTTGCCCCTTGTGTAACTTAAACTAAGACCATTAAATGATATCAATGATATAGTAGGCAGGTGCAATGCATCATAGGTAGCCAATCATGCAGGCAGCACCTACAGTAGAGCACTACAAAGTATGCATACACCCTACAATGTGATTTTTCCCATACTCTACACCATTGGAGTACAGACTTGGAAATTTTACCTGAAAGAATGCTAGGGGCTGATGCAGGTCTGCTACATCTGTATGTGCTAGATGCTGAAGTCAATGCTGCTGCTGATGTTGTTGACAATAGGCCTAGGCCGAGGAGGAGAAGAGTGTTCAAGCCCAGGATAGCCTTCTAGGAACTACATGAGCTGGAGATTGTAGAGTGCTACACGGTGGACAGGGCATACTACGAGAACTCACTGATCTCTGCTGCCCTCAACTCAGAACCAATAAAAAGTTGATGCAGTGACAGACGAGAAGCTAGGAAAATCCAAAATCATAAAAATAACCAACTCCAAGACCACTCAAAACATACAGAAAACTTATTTTATTACAAGCAAAGCTTTTGGGTATCACCCTTTTGGGAATAGCACTGAGGAAGGGTGATACCTGAAAGTTTTGCTTGTAATAAAATAAATATTCTGTATGTTTTAACCCGGTCTTGAAGTTGGTTCTTTCTATGGCCCTCAACTCAGACTCAGAGCCAACAGAGGGGAACCCATCCCATTAGAAACAAAGGTATGTGTAGCCCTTAGGATAAATTACAGGTACCTTCCAAAGACCAGCTGGGGACATGATGGGGGTCTCACAGGCATCAGCATCCAGGGTACTCCACTTGTTCCTAGATGCCATGCTATCACATGCCAGTGGGCACATTTATTTTCCCCTCACCCCTGAGGTGAGGGCCATCAATATGCAATATTTCTACCATGTAGCACAATACCCTGAGGTACTAGGTGCCATAGATTGCACTCATGTACACATGAAGGCACCACCCAGTGAGGAGGGTAGAAACTATGTCAACCACAAGGGGTGCCATTCCATCAACTGCCAGGTCATGTGCAATGCCCAGGCCATTATTATGAATGTGTATGTTGGCAGTCTTGGCAGTTATCACCACTCACATATCTGGCATGCATCACAACTGTATCAGATGTTTGCTAGGGTGGACATCCCACATGGCCATTTACTGGGGGATGCTGTCTACACACTGGAACCGTGGATGATAACACCCATCAGAAATGCACACACCCAAGGAAGAACGCCATAATGAAGGACACGCACAAAGCGTCTATATTACGTTATCGTATGATATAAATAGTGAATGCTATTTAATCGTACCGATAATGTCTAAACCACAAAATATCGAACACATGGAACAGAGAATTTTTTCCCAGGGAAAAATTTGCTGCTCCGCAAAAAAAAAAAAAACCTTGAACACAAAGATAAGTGGGGGGCTTTGCCCCCCACACCCCCCTGATGTGGCGGGCTGTGCCCCCACACTCCCCCTACTGAAATATACCAATCACACCATAGTGGAGGAAATGGCAAAATCCCAAAAACGGCCCACCGAATTTTTTCCCTGGGAAAAAATTTGATGTTCCGTGTTTCCGCTATTTTGCCATTTCGACAGTATCAGATCAATTAAATAGCTTTCACTATTTAGTCCATTCAATATGCTAATATAGACCCTGCGCAAACTAGCAACATCACAGAGCATGTGTTTGGGCTGCTGAATTTATGGTTCTGGTGTCTCGATATATTTGGTGGAGCCATGCAGTACTGTTCAACCACATTTGCACATATGTTCACAGTATGTGCCATGCTACACAGTATGAAACTGTAGAAACAGCTGCAACAAGATCAGCAAAGGGAAGGTATACATAGCCCCCCCACCAGTGCTTAGGTCACCACAGCCACATTCAGAGGAGGATTCGAAGGAGGAGCCCCCTGGTGATATCACTGTAGGCAGACATAGGTGTGCCCAGTACACCTTGGCACTGGCTAAGACACAATGCATAGCACATTCACTGACAACCTAGAACCCTAGGGACTGACACCTTACTCCTACTTACATACATAAATAGCTGATGCCAGGAAACCCACACAACCTGTACCTATCTATGTATTGGCTGTGTACTGCTTGCATCAAACAGTCAGCCCTGAACTACAGGTCTGGAAACTGCTGCATTCACAAGGTAAGTCTCTCACCTACACATTAATTGTAAGGATTACTATAATATGGTATTGTATGTGTGGCTGTGCTGCTGCTATACAAGGAAATATAGTGGGCTATTTGGACAGATGTAACATCCACATGGGACTACCTAGTCCAATAGTATATATTCCTTAATATTCACTAGGCCTCATGGTTGGAATATTCATGACATCAGGCAAGGGTGATGTTAAACAGTGGCCACACATGTAATGTGGACAGCTGTCTACCTAAGCTGATCATGTGCTGTTGTTCCCTCACCCCAACACAGCAGTGTACCCATATAACTGCTTTAACAGAAAATCAGCTATGGTATATCACTGGACCAGGCAATCTCAGGGCTGTAACATAGATATCACTCACACATTATATGTCTCTCATCACACAGGATAACAATGTCCATATTTATGCTATTGATTGTGTGATGAATGAATCCTTTGTGCCTGATGACCTGTGTGGCTCAGTGGACTAGGGAAGCTAGCACAGGTGATGGTGTTGATCATTCTAATCTGGAATTACTCACATCTTTTGCATGTGAGGTAGTACTATGTTGGTGCTTTCTCAGACTGTCATACCTCTCAACCTCTTAGAGCAAGAAATCTGGACAAAGCCAGAAAGATTGGGGGGGGGGGGACAAAGGCCCAAACATCGGGACAGATTTTAAATATTGTTCCCATAAACCTTGAAAGTTGCTGGAATTAAAGGTGTTGCATTATTACATATTTTCTGAAGGATATAAAGTCTGAAACACAAATGTTTGTCTGTATTTATTGTAATGTAGTGGCATCAATATTTAATAATTCACCAAAAGACCACAAATGTATGAGGAGCAGACCACACATATGAGGCAAAACTCTGGGCATTCTGTGAAAATCAGGACAGTTGAGAGGTATGCAGACTGTCAGTCTGTTGGTGGTGTAACACTACCAACTTCAGTCACATATTAAGTACAGCACACAACTGGGGAATGCCATGGACATTTTGAGTGAAGTGCAGTACTGCAGAAACAGGGCAGATGTTAATATCTGTAACATACAAAATCCTGGACTGGAGTACAAGTATGTGTAGCCTGGAGTCACTTTATCAGTACTGACAGTCCTACTGGGCATGCCCAGACGCTTGGTTAAAATGAGTGCAGTTCAGTTGCCCCATCATCAAAATGACCTGTTATGTATAAAAGTCTGTACATACAGACATATACCTATACATATCCGTCTGTGACTATCTCTCTCTGGCATGCATAATATATCGATCTCTATGTAGTGTCAAATAGATATATGCCAATATAAATGTAGCTATATATATTAAAATGATACATACACTCCCCCATATATCTACATAACACATATGCATATCATACACAGACACAGATACATTTATATATATATATATATATATATATATACCCCTGTTATATAAAGAAATATATGTGTGGATGTCTGTATTGTCCAACATACCCTAATAATGATAAGTAACTCTGCACTATCACACAGCCATAGTGTTGCTAAAAGGATCCAAACTAAGGGTGCAACAGTACATAATCCACTTACCTACTAATACACATGCCTGCTGGATGTCACCACGTACACAGACACAGGTGAGCAGGTGGTGTAATGTATAATGTTGTCAATGCACGTATGGTCAGGGCACATTGTCCCTGCCCAAATGTTCACCTATGTAACTGCAAGCAGCCACATATGGTCATACTGATAACTATGCACACATATCTAGGATAAAAAAAGTATCTCATTGCTAGGATACTAGATGCAGATAACAGTATGAAGCAATATCACTCTGCAGGACACAGATGCTGTTCAACACAAGCCTAGTTTGTGTAGTGCACAAGTACTGTGCCTGCAATCATATGTACAACAGACTTAATCTGTGGCACATGCAATAATACTGTGATCTGTAGTGTATAAGACTAGATAGGTAGGGGTTCTAATCTCACTCCAGCCCACTTGGTGTTTGTGTGTGTGTATTCCCCTGCAAAAAAGCACATGTCCTTGTGGGCTATCAACTTGTAATGGTTATGCACTTTTTGGGCCTGTAACTTGCTGCTGGCTTCAAAACTGTCCTCGTATACAAGGCCTGAAGATGTCAGCCACCTTAGGATTACCAGCTGAAAATGTTACATCACATGTAAGCTGTGGTGTATGCAATAAGTACATTGATCTATAGTGTGTAAGACTCAATAGGTAGGGGTTCTAATCTTACTCCAGCCCACTTGGTGCATGTGTATATATCCATATGACATAAACTTGGCAACCTAGACATCGGTAGTGTTTTGTTTGTAGAGGGTGATGTGCCCCCCCCAAAGGGACTGACCACAACAAGGCCTGTTTATGTCATCAAGCATAATATGTCTTAAACTGATAGTATTAGCAGACATGAGGTGTGTAGCATGCAACACATACTGTGATCTGTAGTAGGTACCATTACATAGGTAAATGTTCACATCTACATACAGCCAATTTGCAATATGTGTGTGCCTTGGCATGTCCTGCATGCAGTGATTGCAAGTGGTGCTAGCCTCACTGTAGCCATGTTTGTATGTGAGCCTGTTATTCTACATGATGTCATGGAACCATAGGATGTTTGAACTGAACTAGAATAATGGCCATACAGTCCTCACAATCATAGATGTCATCATACCCATAGTAGTTACAGGATCAGCACATATTGTCCCAGTCCAAGGAGGACACAGGCAGATGCCCTGTGTTGAGCTGACAGTCAGCCAGCCAATTAGACAGAGAGCATGTGCTGAGGTGCAATGAGGTGCTCTGTGTGGCATTAGGCAAGGCTCTGTTCCAAGGGTGTGGTTCAGTCTGCTAGACAAAACTCTCCCACAAGCATGTGGTACTAACAACATGTACTAGGTTAATGTCCTTACAATGAGTCATCCATGTACTATGCTATACAGCCAATGCAATATCATACAACATAAGGCATACAAATTTATGTGGTGTACTCATGACAAATGCCAGCATACAGTATCTGTCAGTAACTACTACAAGCAGCATGGTGAAACAACACTGCATAACACAAGTACATGTTAACTAATATAGTTACCCTGTGCATTAGACACATAGCTTCATTTCCCTGCATCAATGGTGAGGATGACAGGGATGTGGCACAGATATCATCACTTGTATGGGGTGTTGTGTGGGGTTGCAGGAAGCCTAGGCTGGCCCAAATGGTAGACAGCATGTGTGTGAGTCAGGAGGATAGCATGTAAGATAGATCATGGAAAGGTGCTGTGTGGGTCTGTAGGTGACCTGCATTTGATAGTGGTGTGTGAGTATGTGAGTGTACACAGTCAAGCTCAGTGCTAGCCCTTTGCATGTGTATGTTGGACAGCTTTGCATTGTACATTGTAGAGTTGACAGTTCACTGTCTCCAGCCCCGCACTTAGGAACTGGCTCTGTCAGGAGTTACACTGGCACCTCCATGTCCAAGGTCAGAAGTGGTGCTAGTACCTGATGGTGACTGCTGTTTACTGGGACCGTGTCACACATATGACCATCTAGGGCCATGAGCCCATGGCCTGTCACATCATGGTGTGGATAGCACACTCCCCTCTGTACCACTGGATGTACTGCCACTATGGAAGCATGGGTGCACATGGCCACATGGACTCTCAGCAGATGGGGTTGCTGACCTACGTCCACAGGTCCGACTCTCAACTCCAACCACATATTCCAGCACAGAAAATGTATGGTCCAAGACAGGCACTCTCTCAGCCCACCATCTGTCCACTGCATCACTGAACTGATCCAGGGTGTCCCCAATGCTGTGGCGGCAGTCACAGATGTCAGACTGTGCTGCATCCATAACTATAAACATACATCTGGTGTTCCATTCAGAATGTGCCTGTGCCTCCATGACAGCCCAAAACATTTGCCAAGTGACCAGTGACATGACACCTACAACAGGTGATGGGCAGACAGCAGGCCTCCTACAAGCACCCCTGTCAATCTGCCCACTTGGGACCTCACCAGGTCTCTAGCTATGGCCTGTGTCTACACTCATTGGAGCCATAGTTGCCACACTTTCCTGTTCAATGTCCCTACCCTCTGACTCTCTAATATCTATGGCCTCTGAGGACAGGGTATGTATGGACATACAGAATGTATGTGGTGACAATGGGGGCAGAAAAGGGATTTCTGCCTCTGGGACAGATTCAGCACCTAACACCCCCATCTGTGCCTCACTGTGGCCACTCTAATCATCAGAGTCTGAAGAAACACTGACATCAGGTTGTGTAGGGGACAGACACCAACCGCCACTGTCACCTGCAATAAGAAAGAAAAAAGCTGTACATCAATACCTGCACTATTGTGTACAAAAAGCCTCCAAGACTCATAACAACGAAAACCCACAACTGGATTAGCGGTCAAACAACTTTCTTCTTCACTTTTGTCCACAAAACACTTTCTCAGAACAAAATACAAATTCAGCTCAAGATCTTTATAGCAATTACTTGAAGTAAATCACGTAAAACATAACCAGTAATATTTACCTTTTAATTAATCAGTATGACACTATACTTGAAAAAACAGAACATAAAAACCCAGTACAACTCTTTTAACAAATATATGGAAACACATATTTGACTGCCTAATGTATTTACTTTCAGCCTGTTGTATTTTAAAAGGCATTTTAGATTATTTGCCTCATTTAAACCAGGTGCCTTATCTGCTCTTAGCTGTAACTGCCGCCAAAGTGTATCTGTTTGTTGAACCAGACTCCTGTGACTACACTTCTAGAAACCTTAGGTGCCTGTTCTATATTGGAATTTGAAAACAACCTACACTCTTTATACACATAGTTATGTTTACATAGGGTATTATTCTGGCTGTTAACCATGCTAGAATGTAATTGTTCCTTAACAAAACAAGTGTTATGCTTATCAGGATCAGGACCATGGCCTTGGACAATAACTGATGAACCTGTAAAAAGTTGAGGGTGAGGTAATGTCAGTACCACTATGTTGCAGCACAACAAGGTAATACATCCATATATGTTACATTTACAGTAGCTACTGTGTTAGTTATTGTATTGGTCACAATCTGAGTACGAGTGAATAGTTGAGGTTAAACTCCCCCAAAGAACTAAGACTTGACACCCACATAAAAGTATCTACAGCCTGAAACATTGAGCGCTACAGTATTACAGTGCTGATCACAGTAAGCTTAACTGTATACTCATCAGCTATGGAAACTGTGGCACCCACCTCCACAATGTATGGTGTGATGGATGCCTGGGACCTGTTGTGTGTGCCTAGGTATGCCAGGAATTCCTCAATGGCCAAGAGTGGTTGTTCCAGTGCGGGCCTTCCACCGGTGTCAGCACAATTATTGCCTACATCTACTGCCCTTTGTCATGCAGCATTTATCATGTCAGTTGCCCGGTCAAACCTGCTTATATGTCCTGCCCTGCTGGCCCATGCCATTCACATCATGGAGAAGGTCTGCCCACAATGCAGCACACAGTTCCTTGCTTTGTCTCCCCCCTGGATAGTAGAATGTGATGATGTTGCCTTAGTGCTTGCAGTATAATTTCCTTATCCACATCTAAGAAGGGTGCATGGTGTCTATGGTACATCATTCCTGAAAGACAACAAAAGGTGAGCACATTACAGGGTCATGTATGTGGATGCACACTATGTACAGAAACAGCAAGGCCAAAATGGCTGGCACTAACCACTGCTTGCTCATACATGTCATACTCCACAGTGTGCAAACAAACAAAGTGTGTGGATACAACTGAGATATTAGCAATAGGTTCATAGGTTCATAGGTTCATACTAGGCTATCTGCCCTGGGGCATTTATAAGCCTAGCCCGATTGTGTTTGGCTTACGCCACCCCTTGATTTGAGTATACTGTGCCCTTTTTAAAGTTTAGTTTACTGTGCCTCTGTCTAATAGTGACACGGAATTAATCCCCGGGACAAACCTCCAATCCCCCATCCACTCATCAAGATTCTTCTTGAAGAGAGTCAGTGAGATGCTCTGCCTAACATGAATTGGAATTCTATTCCAGAGTGAAGAATGAGTTATGAATTTGGGTTGAATCTGGGTTATGAATCTGTCCCTCCAGCATGTTCTATTTATTTCTGTGCTGAGGTTCAAGTCCCTCAAGCGCATGGCTCTAAGGGATTTAGATTGACTGAGGTGGAGCATGTCCATTAATTCTGGGTTGGACATAGCTTTATATGTCAAGCATAGATCACCTCGAAGTAGGCGGTATGCAACTGAGTAGAGCTGGAGTTTTTTTAACCGAGCAGCATATGGCATCTGTTTGAGTCCCTTGATCCTCCTGGTGAGGTACTTTTGGGGTCTTTCTAATTGTTGCAGGTGTCGGGTAAGGTACATCCCAAAGGGGGCATTGTATTCTATGATGGGTCTGATGAGGGATGAATAAAGGGGCACGATTATCTTTCTTGATCTAGATGTAAATCCTTTCATGATGAGGTGGGCTATGTAGAAGGTCTTTCTAACCACTTTGGCAATGTGGTTGTCAAAGGAGAGATTGCTATCAACTTGGGTCCCCAGATCCCTAATTACTTTCTCTGTACTTAATGGATTACCACCTATGTGATAATTTGTGGGCACATTGTTTTTGCCAAAGGGTATGACTATACACTTTTTGGCATTTAGCTTTAGACCATGGCTCTGGCACCAGTTATCCATCTCTGCAAGACCTTTTTGAAGGATGTTTGTGTCAGGTAGAGAGTCGATTATGGTGCCCAGTTTGCAGTCATCTGCGAACTTTGTGAGCCATAGTCCTCCCACATTGGCCTGTACCTCAGAAAAGTAAATACCGAACAAGAGAGGTCCCAGGACAGAACCTTGTGGGACGCCACTTGTGACCAGTTTCGAGTCTGACATGGCTCCAGCAACTCTGACTCTGTGGGTTCTGTCTTTGAGCCAGTTTGTGACCCATCTTGTGACATAGGGGTTTATATTTAGGCTGGATAGCTTATCTATGATGCCCGAGTGGGGTATTGTGTCAAATGCCTTTGCAAGGTCCAGATAGGCTGTGTGGACTACCTTCCCTTCATCTATGGCCTTGGTGACTGTTTCGAGGAAGTCGACCAGGTTCAAAAGGCTGGATCTGCCCTTGACGAAGCCAAATTGGGTAGGATCTAGTGTCTGTAGGTCCCCAATGTCTTTGTTTATGAGTTCCATGATGATCCTCTTCATAGCCTTGCAGACTAGGCTAGTCAGGCTTATTGGGCGATAGTTTCCAGGGTCCGCAGAAGCACCACCTTTGTGGAGTGGGACCACTGTTGCTGTACGCCATTCTTTGGGCACATATCCTGTAGTGAGGCTGAGATTGTACAGCAGTTTTACTTGAGGAATTAGTTCTTCTTGGAGTTCATGTAGGGCAACCGGGACGCCATCTGGTCCCATGGAAGCAGTGTTTTTTGCTTTGGAGAGGGCGGCCTTCACCTGAGCATCAGAGATGTTTGGGAGGCTGCACTCTGCCGGGATAGATACTTGCTGTTTTGGGGGGAAGGGGTGGAGAAGTTTGTACTGAACCTGTCTGCCAGGATATTGGCAATGTCTGTGGGTTCAGTGTATTTTTTGTCGCTTAGAATCAACTCAGAACAAGTCTTGCAGTTGCATCCCAGGTTCCTAACATAACTGAAAAAAGCCTTATGATTGTCTTTAGTGTCCTGTGCAATTTTTCTCTCGAAGCTGGCCTTGGAGGATTTTATGAGGGATCGTAATTTTTTGCTAGTACTGATCAGAGATGCCTTCCTTTTTAGAGATTTTGCTCTATCATGTAGTAGCTTCCTCCTTCTGTTGTACAGTTTATTTATGGCTGGGGTCCACCAGACTGGACGCCTGCCTTTGGATGATTGGGTCTTGATGTTGTTTGGGATAGCATGATCCATGCATTCCTGGAGATGTCTGTAGAATGCGTTTATATAGGATTCTGCAGTTTGGGCCATAGTTTCCACTGGCCCTGGGGCCTTGAAGGATTCCACTTCGGTTTTGAGAAGTGTGAAGTTCGCTTTTGAGAAGTTTTTCTGGGCTGGGGGTGGGGTCGGGATGTGGATATCCAGTGAAATTAATTTATGGTCTGATCTTACCAATGAGGGATATACTTCTGGTATGGAGCATAGAGTCCCCATGTTGGTAATGATCAGGTCTAGTATGTTTTCCCCTCTTGTGGGAGTGGTGACTAGTTGTTCCATAGCATTTGAATTTATAAATTCCAGGAACCTTTGGGCTAAGGTGCTGGGGCTTGAGTAATGCTCCCAGTCTATGTTTGGGTAGTTGAAGTCGCCCAATATAATGGTGTTCGGAGAGATTTTCATGTTCTCCAATGTTTTCCCGAGTGGGATTCCTGACTTTGAGAGGGTGGTCTGTAGGATGCTATAAACTGAAAAGCAGTCTTGCCCACTGTCAGTTGCACATGGATGGTCTCCGATACTTTGTGCAATGCCACTAACCTAGAGGTGTGGATATCCTTGATAAATATGGAAACTCCCCCTCCTTTTGTGGTTCGGTCTGGGTTTTGGGGCCAAAAAGCATGATATGAGGTATAACCTGGTAGTGCTGGGGTGCTCTCTGGAGCCTTGAACCAAGTTTCTGTCACTGCACAGATATCGATGTTCTCCATACTGAGGAGAGCTTTGAGTGCATGCATCTTGAGGTTAAGACTTCTGGCATTTAGCAGCATTACCCTTAGTTTCTTGTTCCTTGTGCTGTCTATGGAGGTGGGTTTGACTTTTGAGCCTTGCCTAAAAAAGGCACTATGGGGGTGACAAGAGACTTTGCCAATATCCGAAAGCCCAGGGTTGACAGGTGCAAGCCATCCCTAGCGAAGCAACATGGCTTGTCGAGCATGTCATCCCAGGCTGACAGACACTGGATCCCCTTTGAATGACACTAAAATTTTAGCCAATTGTTAAAATCGATCATTTTGTCTTTATACTGTGGCATCAATTCTAGGTGAGGGTAAGTTGCTGCTCAAGGTTATGGTCATACCTGCCTGGGCTACATGATCAGAGAGCTCCTCTGTGTCTATTTTCATGTAGTCGAGGGAGGTACGTCTCAGGTCATTCACGCCAGCATGTACAATGACTGAGTCATATTTGTATTTGCTTTGGAGTGACCTGAGTGCTTGCGTTATGTGGCGGATCCTAGCGCCCAACAGGCAGCTCACTGTGACCTTCTCTTTATTCAGCCTGGTGAGCGGGACGTCAGTGTGTCTGACAATAGAGTCACCTATTACAAGAGTATCAGGTGTGTTATTCAGCCTTAAGGGCTGTGACTGCTTGGCACACTGACTTTGTGTGCAATGTATTGTACGTGTTTTGTTTTCATGTAGTCACGTATTCCCATGTGTGCCATGACAGCTAGTGCTGTATCATACACCCAACACTCAGGTCTACTGTGGTGTGTCCCCAATGGGCAACCCCTCAGTAATATGTCATATAAACAATGCCACATGAATATCAGTATGCTATTACAACCACTATAAAGGGGCAGTCCAACGAGACCAGTGTGCCATAATAACAAAAAACAATGTACCTTTGATGTTTTGTACATCCTGTGTAGGTATAAAACAGCAGAAGGTGTCCAACATACACATGTCAAATTATACAGACTAATTGCTGTGATCAATATTCCCAGTAAGTCTATTTACCCATCTGTAACCTGTTGTACACAAAAACATTTACATACTGTACCTGATGGAGTATACTCCTTTGTTGATATGTGGTGATAGTATAGCTGTCACAATGGTGTGCTCTGTGTGAGGAAGATCTCATACTGAATGGTTCCCATAGCCAGCTACTTGCCTTTTAAACTTGCTTCCCAGTAGTAGGCGATTACCTCTAAACCAGTCTGTGGTTCTGAAATGCTAATTGCAGCCAAAACAGCTGATTTGTGCTATCAGCCAATGATGTGCAACCACTGTAAAATATATAAGGCCTTCATGTAGACTAGGGCCCCTTTCTGATATGTTGTGCTGGCCATTACTTGGGTGAGGAGACTACATCGTTGCAGAGGGTAGGTCTGCAGCTGACACCTTTGCATAGAGATGGATATGCTACAGGCTGCAGCTACTGCTGCAGGTAATAGACATAGGCAGAGACTGTGAATTCTTTGGAGGACAACAAGCTGTAGGAGTAACGGTGTGAGTTATGTCATCCTTGTTGTGGAGGCAGCCCCAGAGTGAGAGTATCCTGTATACTCCAATGAAGGCAATCCAATCTCTCACATAATCCCACTTCACAAGGGTGGTAACTCAACTGAACTCTCCAACTATAGACCCTATAGCCCTACTATCACCACTTGCCAAAATCATGGAAAAATACATACATCAACAATTTCTTGACCACATCCTCCAAAATAATCTACTAACTGACTGTCAACATGGTTTTAGACCATCCCATAGTACCACCACTGCCCTCCTATCCTTTACGGACTGTATAAATAAACATCGTAACAATAACATGCTCTCTTCTGCACTATTTATTGCACTGGTGCAATGCTCTCCTCTGCAAGTTAATGCACTGGTCTGCAGCAGTGATGGTCTTGGGTTCAAAACATGGAAAAGGTGTTTAAATATGCAATAGAATTTTAAGGACACATATAATCAATATAGCTCTATTTAGTTAAGCTTAGCAAAGCTGCACAACATGGCGCACCGTGCAGCATCTCACTAAAAAAATATAAAGAAGAATGGAAAGTGGTGAAATGGGGTGCAAGCAGGGGGAAAACATTGTGGAAGGCAGGTAGGGATGTGCAGGAAGGGTATAGGAAAGAACCATAGCTATCCATTTCTTGTACAGAGACAACTGTGCTCTTTGACAGAATATGTACATGGATTTGAGCTCTCACCCACAGACAGAGGGGTGAGGACAACATAACTGTATTGTCAAGCCAATTGGACCAAATTACTTATGTCCAGTGGACACATGGGTGAAATGGAGAGCTATGTATGGGGTGATATTTTTTGGAGGATAGGTGAACATTTTTTTAAGGTGTGAGTGGAATGTTGGGGAAGGGAAATAGGTATGTGTGGGAGACGTAAGGTCAGTTGGTGAGGATGCATTTGCAGACAGACAAGACAGACAGGACAGCAGACAGGGGTGGTATGTGACACATGAGGGGGGGTGAACACCTTGTATAAGGAGGGTGTTGTGGAATCCAAGTCTCATGTGCCTCCAGATGGCAGCAGCATGACTCACATCCCCACCCATGGGACTTCCAGCACTGCTCCTTCACTGCCCTGAGGGTGGCAATGCTGTAAGCTTGGCACTGGGGGTGAGGCTGCCCCACCAGGTTGGCCAGAATGCCCTCAATCTGGTGGAGGTCAAACCCATGGTAGACTATTCTGCTCCCCAAGACCAGCAGCTCATCCTGGGTGACAACACCTCCCACACCATGGCTGCCAGAGGAGGACTGGGCCCCATCCCATGCGGCAGTACTACCCAATGCCACAGGTAGTGCAGGGGCAGCAGAGGGGGCACCACCCGGTCTGGGTCACAGATGTTCTGGGACCCGGTGCAACAGCCAGTTGTGGCAAGGTAGGGGGATCAGCTGGAACCTGCCTACCTTGACAGGCTGTGGTGATAGAGGTATAGCAATAGGCTAAGGTTAGTAATAACCAAACTAGAATTAGTATTAACAGAATGGAACATCATTGTAATTCATACAAAGACATATTAATGTATAGTATGTGTAACATAACAATAAATAACATAACAGTCAGTGTGGTAAAAGCGTGCTGGTAAGAAGTAAGCCATAAGAGCAACAAAATAGTTTAACAAAGTATGTTAATAGTGAATCATAACAACACATAATATTACATCACATTTTGCAAAAATATAGTTAGTTCAACAACATATGTTAATATTGAATCATAATTATAAATAACAATAATAAATAAATGAAAATAAGGGGTGGGGAAAGAGAGAAAAATATTCCATTAGTGGCTCTGCAGATTATATCCCTGAAAACATTGATAATAAATACTATACAGGTGTGTCGTGTCAGTTTTGGTACAGTAACTACAATTCTCCTATAGCTGATATAGCATGTACATACATTGCATTCCAGGTAGTCTTTCTCTGGTAATCCTTTCACAGATGGATTAGGCAGTTTTAATTACATTACAAGAAATCATGACACTTGAGAGGCATGTTTGGGTACAGTACATAAACTAGACAGCCGTCATGGCTTAGTTGGGAAGCATAGGGATAGAACCCAATAGCTCCGATTGCAGGGGACATCTGTAAATAATGTAATAATAGACTACAGCAACATAGCACAGACATGCAAGGAATGCAGTCATACTGCAAATAAACAGACGTATTTATGACTCAACAATGCTGGTGAACACTTTCTTGCTAGTGATTTTAAAATTCTGTGAAATCTAAACACAGTATCTGCTCATAATATGGGCCACCTCACCCATATACCTTTTGTTTCTGGGGAGAGAGAAAATGTGAGCATTACATGGCTGATACTGAAAATGTAGTGCTACACACCACTGGATTTGAACCTAGGACTGTGTGTAGAAAAATGTACTGTGTATAAGGCATTTTACAGACTGTACTACTAAGTGACTGGTGATTACTGACTGACTGATACTGGCCTACAGATAACCTGGAACCATACTATGAGCTGAGCAATACAAGTTACAGGACATTCTTCTGGCATTCTAGAACCATTACAGTGTTATAATTGACTGCAGTGACTGCAGAACACACAAGCATGGAATACAAGCGTACTGCATATATTAATACAACTTTATTTTAGAATCAACAATGCTAGTGAACACTTTTTATTGGTATTGCTTTGAAATATCTGTGAAGTTCACACACAATATCTGCCCATGGAGACGGCTACCTCACCCATATACCTTTATTATCTGAAGTAGGAAGAGCAGAGAGCATTATGTGACCGATACTGGCCTGGAGACAGCCTTGGACAGTACTTTAAGTTAAGCAATACATTTTGCAAGCCATTAGTTATGCATTCTACAGCTATTATGGTGTTACACTTGACTGCAGCAACATTACCATAGACAATCAATGCATACAGCTCTACAGCAATGGTTATGACAAGACAGTTGTGCTATACACCATTTTGCTTACTGTTATTGGTATTATTTATTGTTTATTTTATCTGGAGCATTTCTCCCCAAGCCTCCACTGAAAATTGGCTTCATTCCAAGTCGGACTTTCCCGATTAACAAATGTTAAATAAATAAAATAAAATAAAATAAAATATT
Organism: Protopterus annectens; assembly: GCF_019279795.1. NCBI lineage: Eukaryota > Metazoa > Chordata > Ceratodontiformes > Protopteridae > Protopterus > Protopterus annectens. The sequence goes on from NC_056745.1 coordinate 1,093,514,970, forward strand.
GCACTACAGTTGTTAGTGTTCATTTATTGCATTACAGCTCTAATTTCCCATTTATTGCACTACAATTGTATGTGCCTATTTATTGCACTACACTTTTTCTAGTTTATATTTTATTGCAATAAATGCTTTACTCTTTTTTGCTTATTGCACTACAGTTAGCATAATACATCCATACTTACTGCAGTTATTGTGCAACCTGGCAAGGCGCTTGGCATGGGACTCGACTTTGCAAACCGTCTCAGCTGCAACTGTTGGGAGAGAAGCACACCATTATGCATACCAGTTTTACAGACATTCAGCTTGCATACTGGTAAAACAGAGGAAAAATTACTTACATATTTGTGGAGCATTCCCTGCTCTAGCTACTTGGACACAGGTATCCAAGGTTTCCCTCTTTCTTCTATTCAGGTCATAATAATGATGATAGCACTGCTCACCTGTGCAGAGATACCAGTAACAATGCTGAGTTCCCTGGCCAAAAAGTCCCAGGCTTCTGCTTTACACTCTGAGCCCTAAAAACCACCCTGCCGCAGCCTAGGTTTATGTTTTTTTACCAGGATCCTGGCCATGACCCCTGACTCCTGAATACCCCACTTCTGCACCTGAAAGTGCACACCTTCACCAGCAGTGCCTGCTATATCTGCAGTCAATTGAACTCTAATGAATGGTGCAGAATTCCTACCTATTGCATTTAATATAGGCTGTTTTCCCACCCTTACACATCATTGAGCAACATTCAAAAAAGTGTTGCATCACTTACCAGCATGAAAAGCAGATAAGCAGAGCTGAGCAGCATGAAAACTCACACAACCATGGTTTTAGCAAAGCTTAGCACCATGCAAAAATCGGTAGCTGTTACTATGTTTATGCAGTGCTTAGCATGGTTGAGCAAAGCTTAGCAGAGTGCAGCAGTGCCATATTTCACAATTTTATTATTACATTAAACAAAAATTGTACATTAAATTATAAACATGTTCTGGCTGCTAGGGAATCGAACCCAGAACCTACTACACATAAAGCCATAACTCTACCCATTTAGCTACTTGGATGTTATGAAAGCGCGTATACCTTCACATATACTACTAGGCTACCTGTTACTGCTGCTAAGCACTGCACTTTACACTCATAAATAAACCTATAAATAAATAATTAATTACATCCAGTTTCTATTTTTACATGTCTGGCAGGTGTTGGCTATGTATGTATAAGCAGTACTTGGCTCTGCGGCACTCCGCACTGTGCAAACAGCAATTACAAAAAAAAATTACAATGGAAAAATAAATAATTAATTATGATAATTGATTACATCTGGTTTCTATTTTTACATGTGTAGTAGGAGTCAGCTCTCTATATGTAAGTGTGGCTTGGCATTGCTGCCTCCATGCAAAGCAAACATGCAGACAAATTAAAAAAAAAAAAAAAAAACATAAAACCACATAATTTATATATTACACATTTAACATAATTCACAGCATTTCAACAGTGGCGAGGTGCATTACAGGGAGCCTCACCCTGTACATAACATCTGACCAGGCATCCACAACCAGAGGTAGCCTCTACCCATCTGCCTACACTGATTCAATATCCCTGTTCCAATGCTCTCCTTTGGCAGTGCCCCATCATTAATATGCATGGCATGCTGCCGAGGATGAACTGTGACCACGTACATGGATACATTCTGTGTAGGTTCTACACAGTGCCTACACAGAGTTTATTAAATCCTGGGGACACATGTAGGGGTCTATATTAAATAACTGTACTGTACTTACCTCGAATACCTATTCATCGACACGAAAACAGTGAAATTCACTTAGCCGAATGACAAAATCTTTACAAGGGTTAGGAAGTCATTGGCCAACACCACAACATTTCTCTTTTAACCACCGTAGTGTGATCTTGGGGTTTGTATATATACTTAGGGGGAGTGTGGGGGCAAAGCCCCCCCACTTCAGTGGGTTTGATTTTGTGCAATGTGTGTTGTGTGGTGTTATGGGACAAGTGATTACCTACCCTTGTAAAATTTTTGTTATTCGCTTAAGTGTGTTTTCCTGTTCCGGTGTCAATGAAAATGTGTTCAAGGTAAGTACATTTCAATTATTTAAAATAGATCTTACATGTAGATCTCTCAGTATATATATTTAGTATGATATGCATTTACCTCTGTTTCCTTGATATACCGGATTTTGGTTTATGCTTTTCCGAAATTTCAATTCCAAATATTGCAAATTGAAAATGATTAAAAAAATAAATAAATAAATAAAACTTTTTTTGCAGAAGGCAAGTCCTCTTGCACCTCCAAGTGGGGGACTTGCCCCACCATTCACTCCCTTATGTATACTAACTCCATGCTTGCACTTACAGTAGAAATAGGCAAAACAAAACAACAAAAAGCTCATCACCAGCTTGCGCAGTGCAGTACACATTAGTTGAATGAAATGCAGCATTAAAACTTTGAAAAAAAGATGGAAAATCCTAAACAAACTGGGAGCAAGCTGTGTATGTATGTACATATGTATATATATATATATATATATATATATATATATATATATATATATATATATATATATATATACTGTGTGTGTCTATATAATATATATATATATATAAACAAAGACACACACGCATACACATACACACACACACACATGCATGCACACACACACACACACACACACACACACACACACACACACACACACACACACACACACACACACACACACACACACACACACACACACATTCAAGTTTACGCATACATTGTATGGCTGGAATATTATTTTGAATACATTATATTAAATGATCCTTGGGACATTAACTGCCTGTTCACTTGTTTTTCTTCATTTTGAATGACATACACTGGCTTGACTACTTTTGGTACAATCCAGTAAGTGAGATTTAGTGTTACTACTGATGTACATTACAGTAGTTTATCTACTGATTTTTGTGCTGGACTATGTGTTGTGTTTGTCAGAAGGTATATATATATATATATATATATATATATATATATATATATATATATATATATATATATATATATATATATATATATATAAAATGAGAGAAAGAGTACAATTTAATGCCAAAACCAAGATTATTATGAAATATGGAATGCTTTCTGTTGAATTATCAAGTGTGTACTGTACTAGCAAATGTTGTCATCAAGGATAAAATTATCAGTATCAGCATCTGTCAAATGTCTGGAAAGATGCGTTGGATTACTTATGATGTACATTTGTTTAAATTGCTTTCTTGCCCCTGCTGTCTGTTGATCATCAGCCCATGTTTATTCAGCCCATTTAATTCCATATTACTGGGGTGAGGATCAATAAGGAGGGGCCATCTTTCAGACAGCCATCAGGTAGTTTGATGTTTCCTCTTTATTTCCCCCATCCTTAACGCATGTGAATAGTGATACATAGGGAAAGGACTTGTAACGGGTTGACAGCAAAGGATGTCCCCCTCACTTTGCCAAGGAGCTTTGTCTGCAGGCATTCCTGCTACAAACCTGAGACATGAGCAGTGAGTTTCAGTCTCCACCAGGAAGTTAGAGCTGACCAGTGTGCCTTCAAGTGAGTGCAATTTCTTCTTTCTTTCTAGTAAATGCAATTGAGCCATTTCACTTTTCTTTCCCCCTTTCTGCCTGCCTCCCCCAGTAATGGTGCTGTTAGTCAAACCTTAATTACCTTGGACACATTTGGTAATCTGTACCCTGCACCCCAAAGCCAAGCTTATGATATACAGTCTGATGTGACCATACACGAAAAAATGCAGAGTTGGAAGCACTGATGGTGCAATGTCTTAATGGGGTTTCAGCAATGTTTCCATCTTATTGGATGTTTCTTTCTAAGTAGTGTAATCATGGAGTTCCTTTATACAAGCAGGGATGTATTAGGGCTGTATAGTAATTCATAACAGATAACAGACAAGAATTTTTGAGTTTTGTCACAGATTCAGTGATGTTTGATATAACAGAGTTTTGTTACAATTAGAAGTAAGTGTTTTGTGAGCTTACAACGGCCTTTGTGTTGTGTAATGGTGTGTGAATTAAGGTATTGGTATGTATAGTAGGTATGTTTGCAGGTAGTTTTACATTGTACGTTTGATGATTTAGGTCATTAATGCACCACTGTTATTTTTCATAGCTTATCTCTTAGTTACCTAAAGGCTTGTACTGATCAGCTGACGACTTTATATTCAAGGAGCATTACTTGATCAGATCAATCAGAGGGCAAACAATGGTAGCAAAGTTACGAATACATTCACAATAATATTTATTCATGTCTAAAACACTATTAACCAGTTTCTTTGTGGATGGCATGGGTCAGTTTTGCTGTGCTTCAGTTTTTATTGTCTGTTGCTTCACTCTCCCTAAGCCTATCACATAGCCCAAGTAGTGAGCTTCTGCCATGCCTAATTTGTACTAGGTGGCTTTGCAGTCAAACTAACTTCATGCAGAACATCTACAATGGCTTGATTTTCAGAGATATGTATTTCTCAAGCTTCAGATAATATTATCTCGTCATTTACAGAGGCTGTCTATCAGCATCTGGAATGTTGCAGGTGCCTCTGTGGAAACCAACAGATTAGTTCTAAGCCACGGCTTAAAACTCAATGCCAAGAAATAGTTAATAGTACCTGTCTGGAAGTCTATCACATTAATCAAAACCAAGAAAGGCTACTAAGATAAAGGGTGGTCAAGTAAAAGCAAACAAAGTGAGAAAAAATGTATCGGCCAACACAGCAGTTAAACCTCAACTTTAATGAAAATGGTAAGCACTTTCATGCTATGGGTGCTTCTTCAGACCAAAAAAGTATAACAAAACACTCATACACACACACACACACACACACACACACACACACACACACACACACACACACACACACACACACACACACACACACACACACACAGTTAAATTGCCTATTAAAGGCATGTGATTTCAATAAAGGCTTTAAAGATGCAATCTCATTTATCCCAAAATTCTTATCTGCCTGCAACCATAAAAATCAATCTAAGTTCTGTACATTAATTCGGTAGTATTTTCATGATTATCACCTGTCAAATTAAAATTTAATAATTATAACACATTTAGAACAATTTAAAAGTATGTGCATCATCATTATTAACTACATGCTTAGCCAAGGCATTAGAAGTCTGCCATTTCCTAATGTCATAAATATGTTCCAAAATGCATTTCTTTAAAGTGTAATTAATTTTCCCTATATAAAAACAAGGACAGTTGGTGCACTGTGCTAAACAAACTAAATCTGTGCTTTTACAATTGGCATAAAGTTTTATCTTAAATATCTGTCCAGATTCTGGATGTGTAATGTGAGACTGAGGACAGATATATTTACAAGCAGCACAAGAATTATATGGAAATGTGCTATAACGTTCAATTGGCCTATTATCTCTTCTAAGTGGTTCCCTGTAACATAATTATCTCTTTAATGATTTACTGTTTTTAAAGGAAAATGATATTCTAGTCCCTACAATATTTTAATATGATCATCAGCCATTAATATAGACCAGTTTTTATCAATAATACCACATACAATATTAAACTCATTCGAGTATGTTAGTGTAACTCTTGGTTTATCATAACTAAAGGAATTATCATTGAGTACACTATTCATATTATTTTCAAAATCTGAGATAAAAGGTTTAGCAGTACTTTATCTAAGTTACAGAACTTTGTCAACAGTTGTATCTATTTCAGTAGTAGAGTAACCCCTATCTATGATGTTCTGTTGCATATCTTGAAAACCTCCTGTGGAATATTATCATTATTATGGAATCTTATGGCTCTACTAAACTGTCCTTTCAATATATTTCTGTAAATATGTCTCAGATACATACTAGATTTATGTAGAAACACATTTTTCTTACAAGATTATTTATATAAAGCAGTTAACATCTCTTTGGCATTATCAAAACAAACCCACACAAACAAAAATATCAACAGAAGTAGTAGAATAATTAACTGAATTTTTTAACAAAGAGGCAGTGTCATGTAAATAGCTAATAAAATCATTCAGACATTGAAGTGACACTGACCAAATTATAAACACATCATCAAGAAAGCACTTATAGTATCTAATATATTTAGAAAATTCATTATTATCTAGGGCAAGTTGTGACTCCCAGTGTGCTAAAACCATATTCACATTAACTCTTAGCACATGCACACAGTGCCCGTGGTACCATCAGCCTCTTGCAAATAATATTTATCCTCAGATAAAAATACATTATTTTCTAGGATCAATTAAAGCAGCCGACAAATCATATTAATTTTACCTGTAGTAAAAGAAGTATGTTGTTGTGTCTTTCGGCTTTTCCCGGTTAGGGGTCGCCACAGCAGAACTCCTGTCCGCTAATGATTGGCAGTAGATTTTTATGTGCTGAGCTGCCGGCCCTGATGCACAACCTTCAACAAAGGTATGCCCATTCACACATGTCCCCAAACAGAAGACGCTCTAGCTGAGAATCGAACAGGACGTCTTACTGTGAGGCAACAACGCTACCGCAGCACCACCACCCCGGTCCAGTAAAAGAACTATGTAAAGATAAAAATTCCCTAAGATATTCAGTCCCTATATCATTAGGTATGACAGTAAAAAGTGTATTCACATCTAATGCTATCAGCAGCATCTAATCAAAATTAGTTGTTTATACCATTTATATAGATCTGCAACAAATTTCTCCCTTAATACTGTATGTACAGAATTTAAAATAGATCTTAAAATTCTCTCTACACAAATAGATAAAAGTTCTGTGAGCCAGCCATGACCAGATAAAACAGAGTGCATAGGGGGTGTAGACAGATCTTTACGTATCTTAGGAAGTCCATATAAAATGGGAATAAGGGGGGGGCTCATATATTAGTAGTGGATATATATATATATATATATATATATATATATATATATATATATATATATATATCTCCACTACTAATAGATGTGATTGGGCAGTGCTGCTGGTAAAGGAGTATAGTTCTGGCATTCATTTATGAAGCTGTGATGGTAAAACAGTTTCACCAAAGTGGTTATCTGAGCTTCTAAGTTTTGAGTTGAGAAGGGCTAACAGTCTCGGGGTCTGCACAGCGTGCCAGTTAAACCAGCTATAGTCATGCATGTGCAGTTGCTTTGGGGGTATAAAATGCATTTTCTACAAATACTGTACAACATTATATATTTCTAAGTGTTTTGGCTTCAAACCATTGGTAATGTTATTGCACTATGTAATTATTACATAAATAATGTTGTTTTAAAAAGTAGAAAGGTAATGCTTAAATTAGCTAGATGAGAAATTCCTTTATGTTGGATTAATGAGTCAATATGAGACCAATAATATGATTTAATCTTGTATAAAATGTTGGCTTTTCTAAGTCATAGCAGATTCACAAGTCTTAAAAGGAGGACTTATTGCTCTGGACTGGAGTTCAAGTGAAGACTGTCATTGCTGCTTAGTTGGAGAAGGGTACTCGTGCCTGTAGCGGGAATCCCAGGAAGGAATAATTTCTCTAAATGCTTAAAAGGGGAAGCACTAGAAAATCTGTGTAGCTGTGAACCAGTAGTGTGATGCTGTGGGTGAGAAAAAGGTTTATTTGGAACCTACAACAAATTGATATTGCAAAATAATCCAAAATACTGCTACAGGTCTGGAAAGCAATGTCTTTCAGCAGAAAAGCTAGTCAGTCCTTCGATAAACTTTATTTCAATACAAATAAATAAGCACTTTTGTTCACTTAAACCATATGTGAATTTCTTCAGACTCTTTACCCAATGACTGCTGCAGTATGAAACCTATTTTAGCATTTAAAGCTTTGACTAGCTAGGTAATATTTTAAGTAAGTGTTAACTACCTTTGGGGTTAAAACAAGCTATTTAAATAATAAGGTAGTTTGGTATTGTACCTGTCTTTGTTTTATATTTAAAATGTTTTAATGTTTTAAAGAAAAGGGTGGTTGGACCTTTAAGACACTTGAGGAAGTGATGTAATGATTGCAGCCTTGTACTGGAGTCTTTTTAAACAGAGCTGTTACTGTGGGTGAAGAGTCTGAAGAAGTTCACATATGGTTTAAGTGAACAAAAGTGCTTATTTATTTTTATTGAAATAAAGTTTATTGAAGGATTGATTAGCTTTTCTGTTGAATGTCATTGCTTTCCAGACCTGTAGCAGTATTTTGGATTATTTTGTAGTTTGTGTCATGAAATCACAAATTCATATTAGATGGACCAGAAGCTGACTTTATATTTGGACCCTTTACTTGAAAGGAAGAGAAATCTGTACATGGACATTTTCTGCTGATGAGTCTGTTTACTTTCAAGATATGATTTTCAACCTTGGATAGACTTGATTCTAAACTGAATAAAAGCTGCATTTTATTTACGTCTATATCCAATATCACATTCTCCATCAAAATATTACATCTTGTGGAGAATGTGAGCAGGAACAAGACTAATACTATTGCTTTATAATTTGTAACTAATGCTGCAAAAGAGTATGTTGCTATTCTTGCTAATAACCCACAAAGGAGAGAAGTAAATATGCTAAAAACCTAATCAAAGTGCAGTGGCTGACTGTTTTCCATTGCATTTAAAAGTAACTCTTCCACAACAGAAGAACTGAAGCTAAGAGACTTGAAATGAACTTTGAAATTTCCTAATGCTTTCCCTGTCTTTTGTAATTAAAATGGTGCATCCATATTGCTCTACAGGCTAGTGAATAACCCAGCAATAATGCTGGACAGGATGTGTGTTATTCTGTAAGTAATGGCTGCCTAGGGGTGTTCTGAGACCTGATGCCCTGGAAGAGCATTATTTACACAATAACACAAGCCCTGGAGAGCATTATTGCACTTAGAAAATGGTCTGTCTGTAAAATTGTGTTTTACTTATTTATTAACATATTTTTATTACTATATTATTTGGTACATATATTTTTGATGTAAAATAGTTTCCCACCTAATGTTTCAATATTGCTGTATTATTGGTAAATGGTGTTGGAGGAAGCATTTTACATCCAAAATATATAATTTTTAAAGATATATAGATCTTTGCTTTATTTTTTGGTCCCTTACTGCTAAAATGTGAGGTTTACTGCCAATCAATAGGGATTGAATTTACTAAATAATGACATACATTTGACTTTTAGACTTTATTTCCTTCAGAAAATTCATCTTAACACAAATCCTGATATATAACTTATTTTGTGATTTTTATAAGAACGACATTTAAATTCTATTACTATTTTTGAGCCTTTGCTTCCACTTTATTTCAGGCTTTATCCAGATTTCTTGAGCTAAAAGGTCAAAAGGTATGCAAACCTCTTATCTGCTGCTGCCACTGGTCCATCGATCTCACTGTTTCTTACACACACACACACACACACACACACACACACACACACACACACACACACACACACACACACACACACACACACACACACACACACACACACACACACACACACACACACACACACACACACACACACACACACACACACACACACACACACACACACACACACACACACACACACACACTTGCACTTCAGAAAACGTATGCTAACACAAGTCCTTATTATTCAAGCAACTTTGCGATTTCTTTAAGAGGAATATGTTCCTGTTTTGAGCTTTTGTTCCCTCTTTAATTTAGGCTTTATCCATATAACTTGATCTAAGAGGTGAGAGGTATGTAAACCTCCTCAATGCTGCTGTTACAAGTGCTCAATCACTCTCACTCTTCGCTCTCTCTCTCTCTCTCTCTCTCTCACACACTCATACACCTTGCTTTCATGCACACAAGCACGCATTCTCACACACACATAGACAGAAACATAAACACACCTACAGCAGAAACATACACACACACACACACACACACACACACACACACACACACACACTTGCGCACATGCCCTCGAGCACACTTTTATCTGTTATAATTAGTTTCTATACTCGCTAAACAGCAAAAGCGCTGCTTAGCAAGTGTAAAATAATGGCTTGATCGATCTTGCTTTCATTCACATGCACACATACACTAACACAGACAGCCATAAACAGCACACATACGCTTTTGTTTTTTAATTTTCTGTTTTTTAAATATATCTTACACTCATTATACAGTAGAAGCACTGCTTAGTGAGTGTAAAATAATGGCGGATGTTATCTTTTTCAGCCCAGGCTCCATGGCAGCTTGATATGCTGCTGTGAATCATCAAACTCATTTTTAGTGGGTATTGCTTGTATGTTAATACCCTGCTAGAGAACATTCATTCTTCAGTCAGGGTGCGATCTATGGATTGCCTATTCTCTAATCTAAAATAATCCTAGAGTGAGTTGTGTGAATCAGTTGTGGCTACCAAATGCAATGATACTGATGCATTAAGAGCTGTTATTATAGCATGTAGCTGTAGTACATATAGGAAAGGACAGGAAGTGTTATAGTATTACAGTGGAAGCATAAGGAGATACTTTATGGGGTTGTGAAGAAGTGTACAGTCATATGAGAGAACCACATTCAGCCATGCTGACTGACACATATGATCAACATTTGTACATGACTTCTTGTGGGCCCTCAAGAAATGCCAAAGTTCACCATTTAGGAGACTAAGGTGTTTCTGCAGGCCATCCACACATATGGAACATACATCCTGATCAAAGGTAAAACAGAAGACTAGTTTGGAACAGTTGTGGGAGGTGGTGTGGTATATGATGTCATTGCTATCAGTGGACATAATGGAAGTCTGCACCAAGTTTAGTGAAGTGCAGGTAATATGATATTGCATGCCAAGAACAAAGCACAGGAAATTGCCGGTGCCATATCGACTAGAGGAGGTGGACCACCAACACAGAAGAAACTCATAGAGGTGTAGGAGTTTCTGGTGTGACCCTGTCTAGAGAAGGTAGCAAACCTACATACTCAGTGGTGGTCTGATTGTAGGAGCTGGCATGGTGATAACTACACAAGTGTGTGTACAGCATGCACCAGGATATTACTAGTTATTGCACTGCCACATTGTACAATGCACTGCATGTGAGACAAGACTAATTTAACAAGTGTCATCTGCATATCTGTCTGCAACTGCAATGTACTAAACAGCAAGGTATGTAGGCATTCATATGTCATTCACAGGTTCTGTCATATGACAGGATGACTGCTGGTGGGTGCAATTTATTACAGTGTCATCACAGGTATGTTGGTCTTATGGTTTCCTAGGTTCTACTGGTGGAGGGTCCCATGCAAGAAGACAGCACATGCCTGATGTGAGCAGGTCAGCTGTGGATGACAATAATGGCAATGTGCACATGGCACATTGTGATTGGCACTGTAGCACTGTCACAACACTAACAGTGAAGACCTCCCAAACATCCTTTTTATACAATAATCCTAAGCAGAGACAGGCACAAACCCAAGCATCAACCGTTTTTGGTAGACATCCTGTATCTGTGAGTCACACCCAAGTTGCATAAGTACCTGCATTCTAGGTGGCATCTGTGAACTACACTGTCTCCGACATGCATATACAACCTACAGGGAACAAGCAATATTGATCTATGGCACTATCATGATGCCAAATGTTTCCCTGACTTGGGTGAAATACTTGGATTTCATGACTGCATATACAGGTCAATAATCCAGTCACAGACATCTGCTGTCCACACCATTGTGGGGATGGTGAAAGTGCTGCATGGTCTGTAGGATGATTTACAGCACATGCATCACATGTGGAATGACATCTAGTGCCTGTTCAGTGACACTGAGTATATGGACAGGGAGCAGACATGGCTTCTGTGGTTACTGATGGTACCATTGCATCCATTGGTGCATTCATGCAGCAGATAACAGCCATTCACTGGTCTGCTCCTGTCAATTTTTCCATCAGTGTTATAGAAAGGTCTGGATGTGAGGTGGCAGTCACAGGCTGGTCATATTTAGATGATGCAAACAGTTCCTGAAACAACATTACTGTCAGCACTGACTATGCAGCCCACTAAACCTTGTCATGGCCAGTCTCAATTAACTGACCACCAAAACTTTCCAGAATCCTCTATTAGTACACCCCATCAGGCTGTATCCTTTAGTTTCTGTAGTTCTACACCTTCACTATACTCTCTGGACAGATGAAGCACTATGTTTACACTTAGTTATCATACTGATCATGAATGCCATTCATCCTATGATTCCCAGAATGGTTCACCCCATCAGGGTGCATGCAGCTGTGGGTCCCACCCAAGTGGCATTGGAATAGCCCACAGATGCCTCCTTGGCTGCATCAATCCTGAGACAGCATGCCATTACAGTACATATCACCAATGTTCACAACTCAGCAGCTACACCCTACATTGGGAGAATGTGATTCTGTTTCCTTGCAATCTGCTATTAATCGTGTGTCTAGCAGAGCTACATGACCCTGTTCCACATGCCAGCATTGTTGTCACCTGTCACTGTGTTCTTCCCAGCTATGCAAATGATGATGATTGTGCCTTGCCTACCCCCCCCAATATGAGTGGACTAGGTAATGTCTCAGGCACTGCTTGACCAGGCCATGAACTATATTGCAAAACATGGGTATAATAATGCATGTATTGTGTTGTTCTGAGTTATTGGTTTCATTGGCCATATGTTAGCATCATTTTATTTTGTGTTGTCTGTGTCATCACACATAGCTGTGAACCAGATGTGGCCTCATTGTCAGTACCATGATGTATTGCAGCCACCTCTCCTTTGACTGGCTGGTCTGTTCCTCATCTACTACACCAACAGGCATCATATATCTTACTGGTGTGATTATGTCCTCTGTATAATCATGTTATATAGCATGACATACATTATAAATATCTGGCTGCACATCTCGGTGAATACTACCATGCCTCACCATATGCATGTAGGAGTGAAAGCACCCCTTAAGTTAACCAAGCATATATTCATCAGCCATCTATGTATCTACATGGGCAGTATTCTGTGCCATCTATGCTATGGTCTGGGGGTCGTGGATGGGGGGGGGGTCATTATCCATAGTTCCTTGTGCATCTCCAGCATCTCCTGCAGCACACAATGGTGAAAACATTATATATGGCCTGTTACTTGATTGCATGGTGGCTGCATATAGTAGGCTGATTCCTCTCCTACATGTGCACTTACTCAGTAAGTGATGCTGTGGAAAGTCACCTTATACCAAGCCTAGGCACAGGTTGGATGCATATGAGAGACAAGAACCATGGGAGCTGCCTGGGTTGTACATGGACACATTGTAGATGAATAACACCCTGTGCATTGCAAACCATCTGGCAACTGACATAAATGGAAACTCTTCTGTCTGAGGTATCTGACATTATGTGGACCAGGTGGGGCCTTAATGGCAATGAGTGTGCAATGAATGCCTCCCAGCACTTAAAAGAAATGGACAGGGTTGTACAGCACCCACATAGTAGTGGTGCTGTCCCCTGCAATCCCTGGGAACCGTATATGCACCTTCACATGCTACAGCATAAGGACACGGTATACTTATCTGTATAGAAGAGGTCCACAATCTTCTGGTCAGCCAATTGTAGTACATTAGGTGATAGTGGCACTGTCTGTGCTTATGTGGATAGGTACAGCATGCCATGAAAGCTATAAGATCAGCGACTAACCGTGATGCTCTGCTATAGCTGTTTCGATCACATACATTCTAGTATACTGTATGCCATCAGTTTTTGCTGTTCAAAATAACTGATTGCAGTGGTTATATGCACCTGCTTTATACATTTCTGAATTGCTTAGCCATCATTGATGGCATAGCTTGCATATATGATGTCCCTCATTTGCATGTACAACCTCTTTTCCATATTGTTATGCTGTCATTTGCAAACTCTGCATACTGTATTTTTTTCCTAACAGGTGCATGTTACTTGTGTCTCCACTTTTGGTTCTAGTTTACACAGTGCAATGCTCTGTCTATAAATGCTGCCTTACAGTTTTCCATAAATATCACTATCTTTCTCCTCAGAACATCTGTACATTACATCGCAATCCCTTCTTCATCTTTTTCCCCTTTTTTAGGTGTTTAAATCGGTTTACCTTTATAACAGCGAAACACAGTGGTGCAATTGCTCATATGAGTGAATCGGAACCATGAAAATGAAAACAGCGACAGTTTGAAATGTTTGAAAATCAGCAAATTAAAAAGCAGATTTGCTGATTTTCGAACATAAATGCGTCCCCCCACACACACCACCCTACTTTAATATTCTAACTCCGTGATCGCACTACATTGGGGAAAGGGACCATTTTCCGACCCCCACTATAGTGCAATCCGCCCAAAATTGTCGAATGTGCAATGAGCAAATGTCACTGTGCATTCGCTCATTGCACATTTGAACCTTTTTCCGTTCGGCTTTTGCAAACTTTGCAAACTGCCTTTCAGAGAATTGCTGTTCGCCCTTGTGCAATACGCACACATGAAGGTAAACTGTTTAAATCTAACTAATGATAAAAAATGTTTTATTTTCCATTTTGATAGTTCCAGGTTAGTTTTTGTTAGCTTGCCCATGTTTAATAAGATTTACTCCACTCACTTTGTATCTATAAAGCTACTGTTTCAAAAAATTAGACTATAACGAACCTAAAATTGTGTCTCTGGTGAAAGTCACAAGTTTGGTAACATCTGTTATGATTTTACTTTGTCCTGGCATTATTATTTGTTTTATATCAGTGGTGTTATTTTCATGTTTTAATAAAGTATCTGCTTATTAAAAGTAAAGCTGCTGTTTAAAAAATGTTCAAATCTCAAGAATTTTTGTGTGTTGATTCTTACACATTGCTGTCACATGTACTTAATTCACTGTATTCGCTGTAATTATGTACTGCAACATTTTCAGTGATGTCCATAAAACAAAAAATAATAGTTGACTCTATGGCATAAATACAGTCTGGTGTACAGAAACAGTTTTCTAGTCACAGTAGATGATTTTCCATTAAGAGCAGAGACGTGAAGGATTGCGGTTATTTAGAGACTCCTTGAGTATGATTGTGGAAAGTAGAGAAATGGGGTGGCTTACATAATATGCAAATGGTAATATAATGACACTGAGATGAGCAATAGTATTAAAATGAGAGCAATTCTGGATGCAAATGACGGTAAACAATATGATGGAGTGATTCAGAAATGTATATTCCATGCAGAGAGATGATGGTTCCAGGTCAGGTGACCACATCTAAATCTTGGAGATACAGGAGACAGACCATGGAATCATCAGTATAGCCACCACACTAGCAAACACAAATAGCTAAATATATGTGTGTGTGTGTGTGTGTGTGTGTGTGTGTGTGTGTGTGTGTGTGTGTGTGTGTGTATATATATATATATATATATATATATATATATATATATATATATATATATATATAGATATAGATCTACTTCGAAAGATCATACCTCATATAATCAAAATCAATTTTCGTAAGATGAAAATCACAAAAGCTTAAATACCTGAATGGCGAATTTTTTTCCCAGGGTAAGTAAACACTTACCCAGCATTTCTCTACTGTAGTGCAATCTGCAGTTGGTGTACATAGTTGGGGTTGTGGGGAGGGCGTAGCCCCCCATCTAGGAAGGTTTTACTTACTTCGGTGTGTGTTTCATTTAAATTTTGGCAAGTGTTTACTTACCCTGGGAAATATTTGCCATTCAGATAGTTAAGCTTTCGCTATTTTCATTTTACGAAAATGGATTTCGATTATATGAGGTTCGACCTTTCAAAGTAGATCCATATACATACAGGACATTGTTACAGCTGGTAGTTATTGTGTTGAATGTTGTCATCCTTGGTGGTGCTGAGTCATCCATCTGCTCCTAAAATATCATGCCCTGAATGGCAAAGAAATTGCATCCCTCTACTTTGTGGATAGAGCCACCATGTAGGAGATGACTTGAAATTGTCACCCTTATATACAGGCCCAGGGGTTGAACAGAGTACCTATACCTGTGCATATTAAAGTGTGTTTGACTTTCAGAATACTAGTCACCACTGAGATTTCAGCAAGTAAAGGGGAACATGGTAGATGTATCTCAGGCATCTGCTTCAAGGATAATTCACCAGTTCCTTGATGTCATGCTACAGTAATAGGGGGGGCATATGTTGTTCCCACACACTACAGAGAATAAAATCAACACTGTGTAGGCTATTTATTACATAGCTCATTTTCCTGAAGTACTTGAGGTCATAGACTGCACCCAATTCACAGCAGAGGCCCCACATGGTGAACAGGGAAAACGGGATACCGATTGCAAGGATTTCCACTCTATCAAGTACCAGGTAGTCTGCAATACACAGAGAGCAATACACAAAGCATCTGCAGGCTGCCCATGCATTGCTCATAACTCCCACATTTGGCACATGTGCAACCTAAACCAGCAGTTTGCGCAGGGTGATTTTCCCCAGCAAAAAGTTTCCTGGTCTTTCCAAGCATTATATCCTTAGTTACTAGTCTAATATTTCCTCCTTGTCCCCATCCCTGTCCCTTCTTCCTTCTACCTATCCTAAAACATATTATTTCACCTGTTAAAACTAATCATCTATTTCCTCCTTTTCTCTCATTCTACTAAATTCTTTTCCAGATAGTTTTCATATCTCTTTACATGATGCTGCTATTAATGATACTCTGTTTAAATGCTGCATATATGTTAACTAATTGTATACATATGTTTATTATTTTATTTATGTAATGTTGGAATTTTTCTGGAGCTTTTCATTTCAGCCTCCATAGAAAAGGGGTAGCTTTCTGCCCAGTCTGGCTATCCCAGTAAACAAATGTAATAAATACAATAAAATAAATAAATAAATAAATCTTATTAGCGCTACCCGATACTCCCTGGAACCATGGATAATGACACCAGTTAGATAGCCCCCAGACTATGACAAAGAATGGCAATAGCACTGCCCTTTCAGAGACCTGGGTAATTGCTGAATATCTGTTTGGCTGTTTAAAGGCCACGTCTGCTCTCTGGATGTATCGGGCGGTGCACTGCAGTATGACACTGCAACAAGAATTAAAGTATTTTCAATCTGTACAAAGTGATACAACATCTTCATAAGCAAACAACTATAGGAGGACATGGAAATTAAGTAGGAGGAAGTAAGACCACTCAACAGTGGAGGGGTGACTGGCGAGGGGCCAGTGGTAGAGACTTTTTTAAAGAATGACTGTGTCAGGCATAGGTGAAAGGAATATACCATGGCACTGGTTAAGAGCCAGCATCTGGTTCATAACTACTACACATTTTAAAGTAATACATATAAAATTAAAAATGATGCTTGCAAGCTTTCACCCAGGCTGTTCTCTACCATGTATAGACTGATCACATTGTATATCAGGCATTAATAGATTACTGAGGGCAGGGTACAGTAATCATCATACATTCATGTGCAGAAGGCCACAGTAACAAATGTCAACAACAGGCAGTGTACGAGTGTGTGTATGTGTGTGTTGGGGGGAGTAGCATGAGTGAGAAAGGTCTGAGACCTGAGT
The DNA here is from genome assembly GCF_019279795.1 of Protopterus annectens. Taxonomy (NCBI): domain Eukaryota; kingdom Metazoa; phylum Chordata; order Ceratodontiformes; family Protopteridae; genus Protopterus; species Protopterus annectens. Next base: position 1,093,532,508 of record NC_056745.1, read on the forward strand.
AGACTGTCTGGGGAGAGTGGTCATGTCTCCAGTGTTTGCAAGTGTGTCAGGGTATAGGCATTACAGGTGTGTGTGTGTGTGTGTGTGTGTGTGTGTGTGTGTGTGTGTGTGTGTGTGTGTGTGTGTGTGTGTGTGTGTACTGGGACACAAATTCAGCAGATGATGTAACAATGTGCTGAGATCTGGTGAAAAGTCCAGGGCACCAGCAGAAGATATATGGGTTGATCCTACATGTCTCATCCACAGAAGCATGCTGTGCTAGGAAGGCCGTAGGCATAGCCACACCATGCTGACAGGAAGAATTGCTTCATAAACATGGATGGTGACTTTTTTCCACTTCCCCCCTGCTTCAACCATTCCAGCCATCCCAGTTTTTCCATCATTTGCTAAGTCTACCTACTCTTCCTTCCTCCCCTGCACTTCTCCAGGATGTACAGGGACAGGGGTGCCAGCAACTGCTTCTGCTGCTGAGGGGGTTATTATGGGCAACCTTCAGTTCCTCACTCCCACTCCTGCATTTGCTGATAACATTCAAGAGCTGCCCACATCTGTTAACCACTCCTTCCCTCAGGAAGCATTTTCGATTAACAAACTCCCCTGGATGGGCACACCCATCCTCCCTGCCAGTGCCAGCAGCTTGAACATTACAGCCAATAATTAAACCTGGGTAGCCTGGGACATAGTTGGGGATTTATCTGTCTACACTATGGTGCTGGCTAATGCCGGCTTATGCTTTTAGTGGACAACATATGAGCACCCCATCAGCTTGTACATCCATGTCAGCTGGTAGTGCCTTCAAAGATGGATGTTGGAATGCAGTTGGCCATGGCACTATGCTTTTGAGATGACATTTTCTATGGTGGACATTCTTACTGGAGGCAGAGGTGGCCCGTCCAACAGAAATGTATCAGCCGTGATGTTATGCAGACTAAGTACTTTCCCAGCCAGCTCAGCTATGCTTGTCCTTGTGTTATGGACCTGCACAAATAATAGGTATCAGCCATGGACACACTCAGTGTGGGAAGTGGATGATTCCCAGGGTGAGAGTGGCCACTGGTATGCTGTCCCTTGATATCATTCTTATGCTCTATAGAGCTTGCAGAAACAAAGGGTGAGTGTGCAGCTGAGGATGATACCATTCTCTGAACAGTGTGTCTATGACTTTTTGTCTATGGATGTCGCCCTGGGTCAGTGGGTTGGGTTGTACAGGCACAAAAGCAGTGCCTGTGGAAAGTGGTGGGGATGTGACAATCACATTAATAGCATCTTCCACTGAGACAGTGGCCCCTGATTATGCCAGGATGTGGCTGCCATCATCTTTGGAGCCAGACAGTAATACAACATCAGGCAAAGAGAACCCTTGCTAACATAGCACAGCACCTATGAAAACACCAAGAAATTACCCAAGTTGTAAATGAGCCCTTCACCAATACTTGCAGATCAGTGGATATAGTACTAGTACTTAATGCAGGGCTACAATAAAATAATGAGTAATATACTTTGGGCAGGTAATGTCTGCAACTGAACCCATGATTTTCTTGTTAAAGGAATAAGTCATGGTTGTACATTGTATCAACCCACTCTGAAATACTATTGCAGATAATCCATCTTCAAACATACCTATTTGGGGTGCCACCAACAGCTGTATATGGTGCCTTGCTGAACTCAACCCTGCTGACTGTCACTCCACTGTGCATGTCTGATCTGTCTGTATCCCCATGCAGAGATGCCAGGAATTCCTCTATTCCTGTTAAAGGTAGCTCATTTGGTTGCCTCCCTAAGTCCAATGCTCCTGTGCCAGGTGGGCTGGACAGCTGCACTGATTATGTTGGTGGCTCATCTTCTGACTTTATTAGATATATTCAGTTATGACCACTGACAGCCCAGTCAGATCTCATATGAAGCAGTATCCACTGATCATGCAGACAGAGGGCTTAAAACAGGATCACATTCCCTGAATGAGAAAATCTGCTTTTTCTGTGTTTCCTACATTATGACATGATAAGATGAAAGTGAAAAGAAATAGACATTTGAGATGTGGTGTGGTGCAGTCATACCCAACATGCCCCCCCACCTCCACAGCTACACAATCAATGTGGCAAAGATGTGCCACAGAAATATGCAAGCAGTGCTACATGCATGTACATGTGTGATCCTTGATGAGGCACAATGTATGTAGTGTTCAGGTGTGACATCCACAGAGTGCATGGGTGACTACTGCTCTTGAGGATGGTATAGGGTGCACAAATTGTTGCATGTAGGATCGCTCTTGGCATATGTATGTACTTAGGACACATAGTCCAATATAGTGTATCCATGCAATCTTTGGAGGATTCCAACAGTGTGTACTGTCATATCAATACACTCAGTTTAGACAACACAGGCCTTGTGCAAGCTCTGAATGCCACTGTTTATTAAGATTACTACCGGTTAGATATACTACTGCTATATGGGTCACTGTATCCAGACAATTGTCTCAGTCACTTAGGTTTGATATTAATTGAGGTGTGAATGCAATCATCTCATTCTGTATAATGTTACCACTATTTGGGTATTTGTGAAGGACTTTCCACTACAAATCACCCCACCCAGCAACATTAATTAAAGTAGAACAGGCCTGACATATAATGCCCTGGCAGCCAATTACAAAGCTGGTAATCTTAACTGTTACACAGACTATGAAGAGCACTTTCTTTAGGCATATTCATATTCCTCACTGAGATGACGTACACTGAGAAAACTATGGGATCAATGGCCAGACTCAGACATAATTCCATGCATATGTAAGTTCCCAACCCATCAAACACTTCAACAACATATATGTTACTTGTGGATCGGAGGAAGGTGAGTGTGTTTTGACACATCCTGTAAACAGTCATGACCTGTTTGACTGTGGGATAAACATCCACTGTAAGCATACCTTTGCACTGTGCTACTTGGTACCCTTCTCAGCAAACACAAACTACAGTTTCATAGTCACAGTAGCCTCCACAAAAATCCTGCAGTAATGGCAAGTAGTGATCCTGTGACTCCTGCAAACTGATATACACATGAGATATACCACCCCTACGTAACACAAGCAGTAAGGCAACAGCTTCTGTTGTAATTATGGGTCTATACCACTTCAACAAAATGGCAGACATTCGAACACCATATGTCCAAACTTCTAACCTCGAAGTGCAAAACCATTGAAGGCTTAGAACAATGATTTTTTTTTTCCCAGGGAAAAAAATCGCTCTTCCAAGAAACACACACACAACACAAGCACACCAAAAAAAACAGCAGTCCACACACATACACTTAAAATCCTACATCTGACCCTACACTAAACTGTACATACACTAGTATCTATCCACTTACCTTTATTCAAACCCTAACCCTAAGGTCCGTCACTATCGCACACTCATCTGACCCACGCCCTAACCCTAACTCACCTAACCCGTGCCCTAACCCTAATGTCCGCACAATCGCACACCACAGTGCTGAAAATAGCAAAGCCACAGAAACGGCCCACCGAATTCTTTCCCTGGGAAAGAATTCAGTGTTCCGCGGCTTCACGATAATCAGTTTTCGAACTTCACAATTCGAACATATGGTGTTCAAACTGCTGAAGTTTCGACGAACTGAATTATCATGCAGAGTAACACCTGCTAAAACATATCAGTAGGAAATAGAGTGAACAGTCATTACTTGGCCTACTGATATCAATGCACTGTAACAACACAGAACACTCACAATTTATGCGAAATGTACCATGCAAAGTCATTTACCCTTTATGTGCCAGGCCATAGCTGTAGTCCTTCAGCCAGTATAATACACTCCACTACGACAGCACTGCTGTCCTTTAAAACAGCAATATGTACATATAGTGCAGTAACACAGTGAAAATGATTTGCTGAAGCACCAAATAAGTACAGCAGCACAAAGTGAATGAACTAGCATTCCCCAGTAACTTACCTTTCTGAAACAGCTGCTTGTAGAAATCTTCAAACAAAGTATCCACAATGTTGGCCTTGTAGCTCTCTAGCAATCTTCTGTAGTGCATTGAGGCCCATGGCAGATGGGGTTACTTATATGATACAATGCCAAAACTTTTAATACTCTTCTTATGCTGATGAGCTTCATTTGAATCAATGTTCTTACCTCATTACAGCTGAGTGCGCCGGCTGAGTGTGCCTCCAGGCATTCCTGTCGTTACCTCCTACTGAGCCTCTAGGCATCAAATGTTGCTTGTTCATATTTGCATTAATAATTCCAAAACCATGCTACATACAAGGTATTAGAATATTTTATCTTGAAGTGTACATGATGGCAAACACAATTGCATTGATATTTGATGTCTGTCAGTGAGTAGTTGTTAGAACTTTAAGGTGATAACCTCATTTTTTAAAGGCTCAAGCCACAAACACTGGAAGTTAAAGGCACACACTCAAAAGAGCTGTACTGGAGGGAATGAGTTAAATTTCATGTTTTTCTTATTGTACAATTAACCAATGCCACTCTATGTGGCCTGCTCCACTTCAAGAATTTGTATAAGCACCAGTGAACAGCACTGAGCATGCATGGGTGGGTCAGTGACCTCTTTAGTGATGTAAAAGAATATATTGAAATTATGTAGCCAACAGAGCTGCTAAAGAACAAAACTTCTACCACAGTTAGGCACCATGATGCTTGTAAACGTTCATCCATGCCAGTGTTTACATCCCAACATTATCGTGTTACACCATCTATTTCCATGCTAAGTAATGGTGATGCCATGACTGGTCATGCTAACTAGCTACCCAGTGTTGCATGTCACAAACCAACAGCATCAACCTGCATGACAATAAAAGGGCTCCTATAGTACTCTGCTGAATAATCATGGCTTCCAAGGGCACTCATGGCAGAACTTCCAGGTGGTGTCCCAAGGAAAATGAAATCTTTATTTTCCTGCTCCATTGAGACCACTTTAAACATCTGACTAGGGACTCCTATGAGGGCCCCCAATGTAAAGTGAATGCCTGGTACAAGCTTGTAAAGGCAGTGGCAGATTCCACTGGCATACCCACCCCCCCAGTCTAGTGAGCACTGCCAGATCCACTACAGCAACCTGCAGTGGCACCATCGTGACCTTATATGCTACTGAGAAGAAAAGGGTAGAGCAAGGACATCTGAGATGTATCCTAAGTATGAAAGTCTTAGGTGTTCCCTGTTATTTGTTTTATAGCTATTTGTAATGTCATCGCTAAAAGACTACATTGAGAACTCCTGCCTTATCCAGAAGAGACTGGAGCATCTGTCTAGGTGAAGGGTTTAGTATGCTTTCTTGACATGTTATGAAGTACTCTGTAATATTGTTGCAGTTAGCTGTGACCACAGTGCCAGAGTGTGTATGATTATCTGTACATGTATTGCAGTGCTACAGCTTACCAATTACCACTGCAACAGCTTTATTTTCCTTTTTTTCTTAGAAAGTGTTTATTAAACTTTTAAATGCAATATCACAGTATATCATCATCCAAATGAAACAGCAATCAAAAACAGCTAATTTACAACAGTGTTGAGATGAATTAATATAACAAATTCTTAGTTTCTATTCAAAGAAAAAGAATGAAAATATAGTGAATAAATATATATTGTTACAGATATCTTAACTCAATAGTTGTCTATTATACAATGCCTCCTCTAAAACGTGCACGCTGATTGGCCAGCCCAACCAGCGTGCCCGTTGTAAATCCCTCAATATACTAATGGAAAAAGGTCCGGTCGCCCGGACTTTTTCCGTTAGTATAAAACACTGTCTCGCTATATTAAAAGAGTTTAACATAGCGACACAGGTTTAAAAAAAGCAACGCAGATCTCTGTTGCTTTTTTTAAAGCTGTCTCGCTATGTTAAACTCCTTTAACATAGCGACACAGTGTAAAACGGAGATCTTGCGATCTCCGTTGTTTTAAACCTGTCTCGCTATGTTAAATGAGTTTAACATAGCGAGACAGTTTAAAATAAGCAACGGAGATCTCCGTTGCTTATTTTAAGCTGTCTCGCCATGTTAAACCCATTTAACATAGCGAGATAAAAGCAACGGAGATCTTGCGTTCTCCGTTGCTTTTGCCCACAGCTCTGATGTACTGAGTAGGCATGTGCAGTACATCAGAACTGCCATGAACACCAGACAGCTGCGGAAGGGCAGCAAAGAGGCATTATACAATGCCATTATTTAAGAAAAGTAATTATTTATTTTCTTAAATAATGTCATTATATAATAATAACCACTTCTGGGTGTGGGTAATGCTGGATTTACCCACGGTTGTCTTTGTTTGGTCCCTCGGGCTTCACCCTCAGGACAAAACCACGCCAACCGTGGGTAAATCCAGCATTACCCACACCCAGGCGTGGGTTATTGCTATAATAAAACACTCAACTTTAAACAGTTATTACATTGACAAGTAATTTTATATGCTCTCATTTTAACACTAGCTTGTTTTTACAAACAGTGTGGCAATGTTTATAAATTCTTTAAATGAGGAAGTAATATCTTTTTCCAGTTTATTGTAATACTTTCTAACAGTAGTCAACTGACTCAATAGAAGAGGGCATTGCATTCTAAGAACATTTCCAGGAATTGAAGCGTTAAACAGAATTAGTAATTTAATTAAATTAAATTAGTCTGTCCATAGAGCTTGTAGAAAACTATTTATTTCTTCACAAAATGATTGTCTCATACTGCAATCAAAGACCATCTGTTGCCAGTCACCTTTTAACAGATTGGATCTCCACCATCCAATATCTTTTTTTATATACATAAGTTATATTGGTACTTACATATTATTACAGCCAGATTTCCACCTGGTGTAAGTGCTGATATGTTCGAGAAACAACTTTACATTACAGTGTGAAGGGGTGTGTGGACTGCAAATCATTATTGTGTCATGCTGTGCTTTCTGTAACAGGAACAGGAATAACAGGCAAATTGTCCTTTTTGGTTCACGCTGTACCACTGTAACGTAAAGCAAAGGGAAACAGCAAGGAAGAAGAAAGAATTAAGTGGTTATCACATAAACCCACATTTTTCCACACTCAGATGTAATTATCATTCTGAAATACTGTTTGTGAAGAGTCTTTTCAGAAAACCAATTCCAGTCCTGTTTTCCTTTTCTCCACAAATGTTTCCAACTGTAATGAAACAGTATAGACTTCTTACTGAACATAGTATTGTATACCAACACAAATGAGAATGAAATTATATGGTTTTCATTCGACTTTCCACCATCACAAATGCAGGCATTATGTATTAAGGTTTCTAAGTCAGAAATTAACTGAGTAATGAAATGCTAATTTAGCATAACTACATTTAGTGAAGTTACCTGACAGATACTTGTTCCATTTCAGTAGTAGTCCTTCCATAGCCACAAAACCTTTATTTATTTATTTATTTTACATTTGTTGACTGGGCTAGTCTAACTGGAATACAAATCCATTTTTAGTAGAGGCCCGAGGAGAAAAGCTCCAACACAAACACCATATATTTAATAATAAGTTGTCACAATTCAGAGACGTATACAGTAGTTGAAAAGTTCTGAACAGTTTCAGCTGAACAGGCTTGATGCAGTTGTCATTACAAGAGTACATAGCTCATGATGAGGAGATATGAAAAGCAAGCACAAAATACACAATAGTTGTTTACTTATACAAACAGAAAAAAATAGGATAAAAAAGTTGTTTACTTATACAAATGTACCATGTGATACAGTGAAATACAAGATTTATAGGAAATGACAAGAGGATGTCAGTAGTTAGAACATAATTAAATTAGAAGCAGAGAATAGATAGGAAATAGGGGAAAGACAGTTAGTCAGGGTTAGTACAAGGATAGGAAATAGGGGAAAGACAGTTAGTCAGGGTTAGTACAAGGGCATAACCAATGAGTACTGAGATATAGTTTTAGTTTCTGTTTAAAAAGTGTTATAGAGGTCAGGGATAGGAGTTCAGAGGGAAGTATGTTCCAGTGTTTGCCTACAGAGTTAGAGAACAAAGAATCTCCAGCTGAGTTGTTGGATCTGCTAGTAGTAATAAGTAGCTTGTTAGAAGAGCGTAAATTCTTAAGATTGTTGTAGGGGGTAATGAGAGTAGTCAGTATAGCTGTATAGGTGGGGTAATACAGGCTCTTATGGGTAATCACAAGCTGGTGAAATAGTATCTGGTTTTGGAACTCTAGCCATGCTAATTGTTTTAGGTTGTTACAATGATGTGTTCTAAAAGGAGAACAAGTGGCAAATCTAGCAATACCATGATAGGAGGTAGCAAGTCTGTTGAGGTTGTTTTTTGAGAGATTGGTGTATATGGGTGAAGCATACAGTAGGGTAGAGATTAAATGAGTTCTAGCTATAGTGGTTTTGGCTGAAGGAGTAAGAAAGGGTTTGATTCTATAAAGGGATCCCAGTTTCATATTTACTGTTTTTATAGTGATGTTAATATGAGTATCAAAGTTTAGGTTATTATCTATGGTTATTCCAAGAAGTTTAGTGGTTGGGTCGGGAGATATAAGAGTCCCGTTCTTGGATATAAGAGTGAAGTGAAGAGGGGTTGACCTGCGAGTAGGAGTAAAAAGTAGAAGTTTAGTTTTTTTTTGGGTTAAGTAGTAGGCATCGGTTTAAAAACCATTGCTCAACTGTATTGAATGCGTTTTGTGTAAGGGTCTGTAGCTTGGAAGGAGTATTAGCTGAGAAAATAATAGTGGCATTGTCTGCATATTGAATGCAGGTTGCATGAGGAATTGCTAGGTGGAGTTCATTAATGAAAATGGAAAATAACAGTGGGCCTAATATGGAGCCCTGGGAACACCAAGGGAAATGGAGAGGAGAGAAGATAGATTGTTTTCCCATAGTACTGCTTGTTGTCTATTGTCTAAGTAAGATTTGAACCATTTTAAGGCTAGAGTAACAGGAGAAAGAGATTTAAGTATTTCTAAAAGGAGGTGGTGGTTAACCATGTCAAAAGCCTTAGATAAATCAATGAAGACAGAAGAGGAAAGAGTATTATTATTACCGTTTAAATTTATGCGGTCTGTGAAGGAAGGTAGAGCTGTGGTGGTACTATGGTTAGGTCTAAACCCATGTTGACAGTTGGCAAGTAGGTTATTTTTGATTAGATGGGTGAGTATTTGCTTATGGATACATTTTACCATGGCTTTTGCCAGTAGAGAGAGTAGGGCTATTGGTCTATAGTTTGAAATGTCAATGGACTTTCCACCTTTATGTAGGGGGATGATGTTTGAGATTTTCCAGATAGATGGGATATTTCCTTCAGTTATCGTTCTGTTTATTAGTATGGAAATGGGGAAGGCTATGGCTTTGGCATCTTTTTGTAGGTATTCTGCAGGTAGTAGGTCAGCAGAGGGGGTAGTTGGTTTTAGTTTTTCTAGAAGAGAGCAAATGAAGGAAGTAGGAACAGGTTTTAGCTGAAATGATGGAATCGGGTCAGTTGGTGAGGTGGTTAGATTACAGGAACTTGGAGATAATTGCTTAGCTAGTGTTTGAATGGCATCTGTAAAGAAAGAATTGAAGGCATTGGCAGTTTGTGTTGGATTTTCATGGTTAGAGCCTTGTGGGTTAGGTGTAATAGATTGGCCTGGGTGTAGGAGTTTGTTGATGCTGGACCAGAATTTATGTGGGTTCCTTTGGTTAGTTTGTTGTAGTTGGATATAAAAGTTTTTTTTATCTAAGAGGTTAGCTTTTTTAGTAGTATTTCTCAGTTGTCTAAAGGTCTGGTGGTCTGTTGAGTTCCTAGTAGTGTGCCATTTTGCCCAAGATTTGTTTCTAAGGAGAATTTTCTGTCTAGTAGCTGTAGTGAGCCATGGGGCAGGTTTAGCCTTATTTCTAATAGAGCATACTGGGGCATGATGATCAAGGATGGCTAAGAATGTGGAATTAAAGTAGTCAACTGCTTCATCTAGAGGGAGTATTTTTAGAGGTGACCAATTGCAGTGTTTGAGTTCTAGCTGGAAAAGTTCAGGGTTAAAGAATTTTTTAGTCTGTATTGTCCGATAGGTATTAGGGTGGGGTATGCTAGTTTTGTGTCTGATGATGTATGTGAGTGAGTGGTCACTCAGATCATCAGGAGTGTCCCTGCTTTGTATGTGTGATGTGGAGAGTTTGTAAGAATCCAATCTAATGTGCTTTCCTTGTTTTTGGTTTTATTAATTCTTGTAGGGGAGGAGATGACTTGTGAGAAGCCATAAAGATTAATATGGGTGGTGGGATGAGGGGTACTACAGGACTTCCAGTCAATGTTAAAGTCTCCAAGCACTAAAGTTTCTTGTGGGAGATTAACTGATAGCCAATTGAGAATACTTTCAAGGGTGTTAGTGTTATTTCCAGGTGGAAGGTAAATACAAGCAATGTTTATGGATTTGAATTTGTTGACTTGAAGTTTGGTGACAAGGATTTCAGCATTATTAAATATAGGTTGATTTATGTTTGAAGTGGCAACTTGTAGGTTATTTTTATAGAGGACAGCTACATCCCCTCCCTTTTTGTTAATACGGTCTAATCTGAGGATACTGTAGTCAGGGTGGGGTAATTTCATTGTCATTAATGGAAGATTTTAGCCATGTTTCAGATAAACATAAGATGTCAAATTAGTAGAATTCTAAGAGGGCGTGAAGATGGGTAATCTTGTTGTTAATTCTTCGAATGTTAAGATGTGCTATATAGAAAGATTTATCAGTAAAAATTGGGGGACTTACGTATTATCGTTTTGTTTCACAAGCACCGTGATACAAAAAGAAATGTGAAGTTTTCTCACCTCATTTCACTGTAACATGAACTAGTTTCCCTGTAAGTTTAGCAAACACAGTGACTATTCTCTGCACACTTCCTTGCACAAACTCTAAATAATGCAACCGACAGTAAAATAGCAGGCGTGATAACTCAAGCGTGCATCTGTAACGGACACACAAAAAAGGAAGATGATTTCTGAACTTTTTTGGTTTCTAAATAAGTACCGTTATATTTTATGAGGAATAATAAACATTCTGTTTCTGTGTATATGTGTAAATTTCAATGAAAACAAGTCCAATATAAGGAAGAAGTAATTTTCTTTAATGATGGTGACAATATTAATCTCTTATCATCTTCTAATACACTCATATGATTAACTAAAGTAAAATAATCCCAATAATTATTTTTAACATGAAATTTTATATTTCTTACTAATGTATATATTTCAGATAAATATGTTTCCCATAAATCATTTCTTGATTTGATATTATTTAGAAAATAAATAGATGGTGGAAATATGTCCCTTATTATACTGCGCATTAAATCAGTTTTAGAATTAATAAATTGCTGAATTATCTGCATAGTTAACCAGTTGCTCATATCAGTATCAAATTTATTTATTCATTATTATGTTAGAAGTAGTTTTTTTCCCATTTATCACATCTGATACCAAAAAATATATTTTTTTAAAGCCACTATTTTGGAGAAATTTAGATTATTAATAGAATCTACAGTGAAGACTATATGAAATACTGTACAGAACCAAGCTTTCAAATCAAGATTTTTAAAAATAAAGTTTCTAAATATAATTAAAATATTGTTTATACAGCTCAAATCAGATGGCTTTTTAATGTTTTTATTAAAATATTTGCTTAGTAGGTTCATAGGTTCATAGGTGTGTACTAGGATCATGGCCCTGGACCCTTTACAAGCCAAGCCCATAGGATTACCCTGGCAACCTGCCACCCGACCTTAGTTCCCAGTGCCTCTATCAAGTAGAGCCACTGGAGTTATCCCCACGGTGAATTTTCTATTTCTCATCCACTCATCAAGATGTCTCTTGAAGAGGGTCAGTGAGGTGCTCTGTTTGACATGTATGGGAAGTCTATTCCATAGCATGGGTAGTCTTTGTGTTATGAATCTGCCCCTCCAGCACATTCTGTTGATTCTGGTAATGAGGTTGAGGTCTCTGGAGCATGTGGTGTGGAGGAATTGGGATTTCTTTAGATGCAGCATTTCTAACAGAGCTGGGTCAGACATGGCTTTATAAGTCAAGCAGAGATCGCCTCTTAAGTAAGCGGTATGAGACAGAAAATAGCTGGAGTTTTTTAAGTCTGTCTGTATAGGACAAGTGTTTAAGGCCTAGGATCCTTTTTGTAAGGTACTTTTGCGGCCTCTTCAGTTGTTGCAGATGTCTAGTGAGGTACATGACAAATGGGGCATTGTACTCAATGATTGGCCTAATGAGGGAAGAGTAGAGGGAAACAATGACTGCTTTCTTCCTGGATGCAAAACCCTTAGTAATGAGATGTGCCACAGAGAAGGACTTTCCAACCACAGTGGCAATGTGGTAGTCAAAAGAGAGGTTGTTGTCAACCTCTGTTCCCAGATCTCTTATAATGCCTTCTGTGTTCATTGGACTACCATCAATATGGTAATTCATGGGAACTGGGTTTTTCCCAAAGGGGGTGATGACACATTTTTTGGCATTGAGCTTAAGGCCATGGTTCTGACACAAGGCGTTGGTCTCAGTGAGGCCTTTCTGAAGGATGTCACCATCACTTGGGGAGTTAATAATGACTCCCGACTTGCAATAATCTGTGAACTTTGTCAGCCAGTGTCCCTTGGTGTTGACCTGGACTTCTGAGAAGTAGATACCAAATAGAAGAGGACCCGGGACTGATCCCTGTGGGACTCCATCCATGACTGCTTGGCAGTCTGACTTGGAGTCAGCTACTTTCACACTGTGGGTTCTATCTGTGAGCCAGTTTGCAACCCACCTAGTGATATAAGGGTTGACACCTAGCTTAGTGAGTTTTTCTATGATTTCTGAGTGGGGAATGGTATCAAAGGCCTTGGCCAGATCAAGGTAGGCTGTATGAACCACCTTGCCTTCATCCACAGCTCTGGTGACTGACTCAAAGAAGTCGACCAAGTTGAGCAGGCATGATCTACCCTTCACAAAACCAAACTGTGTGAGATCCAGAGTTTGGAGATTCCCTATATCCTTGTTTATTAGGTCCATGATGATGCATTCCATAGCTTTGCATATCAGACTTGTCAGGCTAATGGGGCAATAGTTCCCAGGGTCTGTAGCCTTCCTCCTTTATGGAGAGGGATGACTGTAGCAGCGCACCATTTGGTAGGGACAAAGCCTGAGGTAAGGCTGTGATTGAACAGGGCACACAGGTGAGGTGCCGGTCCACTCTGTAGTTCATCTGTTTTAACCTGTGCAACAGTAATACTGGGTGCCTGGCAATATACTGGTATTATGATTGGTTCTTTGGGGTGGAGGGGTAAAGTTGGCACTGAATCTGTTGGCCAATATATTGGCAATATCTGTTGGCTTGGTATAGGAGGTACCATTGTGCAGTAGCTCAGAGCAAATCTGGGTATTGCCATGGAGATTCTTTACATAACTATAGAAGGCCTTGTGGTTGCCTTTACTATATGCTGCAATTCTGTTTAGATCATTTGATGAGGGATCACAAATTTTTTGAGGCTGATAAGGGAGTTTTTCCAGTCTTGGGACTTCACCTTATTCAGCATCAGTTTCCTCCTTCTGTTGTAGAGTTTGTTTATGGCAGGGGACCACCAGATTGTCTTCGTTTTTTTGGAGGAGAGCATCTTGGTTCTATTTGATATGGCGAGAACCATACATTTGTGTACGTGTTCATACAGTGCATTAGTGTATGATTCGGCAGTCATGCAACTATTCTCCATTTGCATGGGTGCCGTGAAGTTAGCCACCTCTGTTTTTGGAGCGCAAAGTTAGATTTTGAGAAGTTTTTCATGGTGGTTACCTGTGTGGGGTGTGGGGGGTGGGTGGGAGGGATGTGAATTTCCAAGGTGATTAGTTTGTGGTCAGATCTAACCAGGGAGGAGTTAACTATTGGTGTAGAGCAACGGTCGCCCATGTTAATAAGGATCAGGTGAAGGATGTTGCTACCTCTAGTGGGAGTAAGAATGAGCTGATCCAGGGCATTGGAATTAATGAATTCCTGGAAACGTTGGACAAGTGTATTGGTACATGAGTAGTTTTCCCAGTTAATGGAGGGGAAGTTGAAGTCGTCCAGTATGGGAGTGTTACGTTGGACCCTAATATTCTCCAAGGTGCTTAGGAACATAGAATGTGAGTCTTAGGACATGGTTGGGGACCTATAGCAGGCTGCAACCTGAACTGCTGTCTTTCCCAATGCTAGCTGCACCTGAAGTATCTCTGATGCATTATTTTGGGCTACCAGTCCAGAGGTGTGCACATCCTTTATGAACATGGAAACACCACCGCCTTTGCAGCTTCAGTCCAAGTTCTCGGGCCGAAAAGTGTGGAATGAATTATAGCCTGGTAGTGCAGGGGTGCTATCTGCTGCCCTGAACCAGGTCTCTGTTACAGCACAAATGACGATGTTCTCCATTTTGAGGAGTGCTTCGAGCGAGTGCATTTTGAGATTTAGACTTCTAGTGTTGAGCAGCATGACCCTCATATTGCATTTGTTTGTAGCTGTTAGGGTGGTAATTTGGTCTTTGGAACACAGCCTAAAAAAGGCACTATAGGGGTGGCAAGAGCCTTGGCCAGTATCTGGAAGCCCAGGGTTGACAGATGCAGGCCATTTCTGGCAAAGCATCTAGGTCTGTCAATCATGTTATCCCAGGCAGACAGATACTGGATCCCCTTAGAATGACACCAGAAACTTAGCCAGTTGTTGAAATCAATAATTTTCTGCTTGTACTGTGGTATCATTCTGGGTGATGGAAGGATGCTGCTCAGGGCTAGGGTCATACCCACCTGGGCTACATAATCTGAGAGCTCCTCCATGTCTCATTTCATGTAGTTCAGGGAGATATGTCTCAGGTGATTCACACCCACATGTACAATGACAGAGTCATATTTGAAAGTAACCATTTAAAGTTATTTTCTAAAATCTGAGTATACTGTTATTACTATTTCACCAAATAATCACATGAAGTTTTTGCCATTTGACACAATAATTAGGATTTAACTATAATGCTATAGTTTTAATGACAAAAGATAAATCATATAATTCTACATCAGGAAATCCAACTCCACCATTCATCCAATCTTTAGTATAATGACCAAATGCCAGCCTGGGTTTAATTGGGAACCAAAGAAATTGTAAAAGTAGAGCATTAAAATCAACTCTTTAGAACAGAAAATAAAAGTTGATTGAATAATATATAATGTTTTTGTTAAGATAATCATATTAACAAATGTCAATCTATCTTTCATAGAAAAAAAACATTTTATTCCATTTGTTTATTAGTAATGTAACAGAATCCAAATTATCATTATAATTAAGTGTTATTTCATTATAATTTTGTGACAATCCACAAGTGTTTAATTTGCTTTTTATCCCAATTAAATTCATTAAACTTTTTAATTAATTTTTGTTAATAGAATACCTGTTTTGTTATTAAATCCTGAGCATGTACCACCCCAATCATCACCTTAGATCAGAAAATAAAATGTTTCTAAACATTGACAAACCTAAGCTAGCAGCCAGTGAAATGCTGTATTCTTTTACTGTCTCCAAGCTATGGAACAGTCTTCCTCCTACACTCAGGGTCATCTCTAACCCCTTAGCTTTTAAAAGATCCCTTAAACTTCATCTCTCTTCACATTGGATATGCACCTGCTCTCCTACTGACAACCTTAAAACCTGATCCCTTTTTTAACACTTTGTATCACTACTTCCATAAGTTTATTTGACTACAAAACATTGTTACTTTTGTGCAATTACTTCTTTACATGTGCAAGTTCTGTACTAAACTCTTCACTTTATGTATTAAACAGTTTCACACTTGCATGTATTTAGTGTTCATTTGCAAACATGAAGGGATCATCTGTGTATCTACTGAAATGTCATTAGTGTTCAAAATTAATTTGAACTGTATTTAGAAACCATTTTGGATGTAACTATCAAATGTTTTAGTACAGTTCAAAATTGATCAATTTATTTTATTATCTTCTACTGTGTACACATGTAATGAGGAGCTTTTTTCCCCGGGCCTCCACTGAAAAATCGACTCTTCTAGACCCAATGTGGACTTTCCTGGTTAACAAATGCAATAAATAAATAAATAAATAAATAAATAATCTTAATAATTATACAAATTAAAAAAATAAAGGTTCAATGACAGGAGCATGAGAAATATAGCAATAGTACCAATTGGCAATAGAATATCACCTGCAAAAAGTTGAATTTTAGAAGAATAATGGTCATTAATTTTACACCCCTTTATATCTAAATTTGATGTTATAAAATTAGCAAAGGGTTCAATCACCAAAGCAAATAACAAGGAAGATAATGGGCAACCTTGTTTAGTACCTTTGTAAATTTAAACTGTTTGAGAAACAAATTAATATAATTTAATAAAGGCAGAGGAATTCTGATACAGATGATGATGACAAAGTTGAATGAAATTATCTGAAAAATTATACAAATTACACATTTTCAGTACAAAGATAAACATAACCAATTAACAGAATAAAATGCCTTATTTATATCTAAATTAACTATTATCAAGTTTTTTTTCATACTATTAGCATAATTGATGTGATTATTCTTTTAATAATATCATATTATATATTTAAACTAATCATTCATTATTGCAGTTATATGGTTGTTACATTGCAAACACTTATTCATATAAGAGCTAGTATAGTGATCTATATAATATATACTTTGAGTTACTTATTTAAAGTTTTGAAACTGGATTCATTTCACTCATTAGTAAATATTTATATACAGTTTAGAAAGCTTGTATATGTATAAACCTTTTTTAGTGTGTAGTTACTAAGAATTGAGAAGATAGAATGAAATATGTGGGACTAGAAGGGAAATTATTACCTGTCCTTAACTTCTGAAGAAGTTCTTATTAAATTAAAGAATGAAAGTGCTCAAATACCAGGTTTGCCTCTGTGTTTTTCCTCCTAGCTTTGGAAGTTTGTTAGTTGTACGTTTTTAATTTTGTCCTTTTTTATTTGTATTGGTTGGAATAATACACACACACATTTATATATATATATATATATATATATATATATATATATATATATATATATATATATATATAATGTCCTTATACAATTATACAATGTCCTTCTGGGACATTGGAGTGCAAATTCAGTCCCCCTGCGATTTTGAGGACTCCATTAAGAACAGTCAGACAAAATGGATTTCAGCAAGCTCCAAAAGATTTTACTTCCTGAAAAATGAAAATTGATCTGCACCAGCTAAAAGAAGAAAGCTGCACCATAGATGTCAACCAACCTGCAAACAAAACCTTGAAGAAATAAGGTACTGTTGAACTGAACCATTCACTAAAACAGTACACTCAGTACTGTGTAGGTGAATGAAAATCCAGCCTTAAATAATAGGCAAGAAATAAACTGTCAGAAACAGGCTAGCTCATAGATTAATATTGGGAAAAAAAGGGAAAAAATTGTTAAATGTTTTATGTAAATACTAGAAATGTGTTAAAAGATCCTAGAGAGAAGTAATCTCAGGAAAATAGTAAAATAACCTAACAATCTTGGGGTAATGTAAATATAGCCTTAATATGTTAACTATAGCAGAAGGACTGTTTGGCTAAGCTGTTTTTTTTTTTTTTTTTTTTTTTTATGTCTCTCTCTCTATACTTCCTACGTCTGATAAATAGGTGCCAAGTATATATTTTACAACCCACACAGACTGATGTGGAAAAACATTACAGGCACCAAAGAAGGCCAAAATCTGAATAAATAAAGGGGAGGAAAAAGATGTCAAATGAAAGAAAAATGTAAAAATGACAGGATTGATTGTTTAACAATATTACTATGGTACATATAATGCTATACTTTACTGAGGAATGTCTATTAATATGCTGTTTTAAAAATACTATTAGAAAGAATTAGTCACAAGACAAAAACAATACATGCTGTACCTTAAATGCAATACCATAATTGTATAAATAATATGTTGAAAGAGGCTAGGGATATTAAGTAGCAGTGTTTGTTGAGGGAACTAGTTTGTTCAGCTTTGTCCACATCGTTTATAGTAACACGGGGGGATACTATGGGTTAAATCTATATCTAAAAAGAAAACACATTCCAAGATTAGATGTAAAGGTAAACCATATAACGAACCTTCATCCTCCCCCCCCCAATTATTCCTGGTCCAGAGATATAGTGGTTAGGCACAGAGTAGGAACGGGGATAAATAGATGCTTTCCTAAACCATCACACAGTAACACATACAAAGATAACAAAACAAAACTAATATACATGGCATATATACGGAATACACCTAATAAATAAATGTGGGAAATAGAATCATGGAATGTTAAAGGGCTCCAAATCAAGAAGAAAAGAAAACTATTCTTACACCTTACATTAAAAACCACAGCCAACCTCATACTAATACAAGAAACACACTTAACTGCAGAGCAATGGGCAGAAATTAGCAGAAAGAAATGGATATGTCAAATTATAGCTTCAGAGGGGAAAACAAACAGTGCTGGGGCTGCCATAATAATTAAAAACCAATTTAAGGAAAAAATGCTTAAAACCAAAGCTGACAAGGAGGGAATATGGTGTTACGTAACATTTAGTAGTCCTGCAATACCAAAACCTATAATGGTACTTAATGTTTATGCACCCTGTAATAACCAACAACACTTTTTTATGTCATTATACCCAACCTTAAACCAATTTAAAGATCACTACCTAGTGATTGCAGGTGACTGGAATACATATCAAAACCCAGAAAAGGATAAATCTAATCTGACCAAATCACATAATAAACAAGCCACATTAGCCCTTAATGAACTCAAACAAGATTTCAAACTATATGACCCTTTTAAATATGGGAACAGTGCAGATAAAACAGGGAAATTCACATTCTATTCGCAATGCCACAAAATGTGGTCAAGGATAGACTTCTTCTTAATCTCTGACATATTCATTAACATGGACCCGACAATAACTATACATACCAGGTTCTTTCCAGATCACTCCAAAATCACACTGAACATTAACTGGGACAAAAAGATATATTTAGAGAATAGGGGTCATAATTGGTCATTAAACCCTAATTTACTTTCCAAAATGGATGCAATAAAAGAAACAGAAGCAATACTAAAACTAACTCTTACAAATATCACTAACTGCTAAGTAACAACTGACATAGAATGGGCTGCAACCAAAGCACAGATTAGAGGACTGTTTATCAAAAAAGCAGCATACTATAAAAAAATACAA